>NC_136425.1:143787500-144035000 GCF_052625555.1 Lactuca saligna
AGCTACGTCTACGCTATTTTTAATATAGTTTTTATTTAATTATATGAACGTTATTAAGAACATATAATAAATACTTGGGCTATTATTATGGGTTATATAAGTATTTTTTTTAACGCTTATATAATAGTAATAATAGCTAGACTATTAATTAGTCTCGGCGAATAATAGACTAAAATCTATTGGTGATAATACTAGGTTTCGTCGAAGGAAATTATTTTAAAGTAAACGAAGCGCTGTCCGAGTACCGAGTCACCACCTTCTCAGGTGAGTGCATAGTCCCTTTCATGAACATGATTTTAATACAAGTATTGATTGAAGTATTAATTATATGTTTATGTGCGAGTTAACTGATGTTGCTTGAAATTCGTGCTAAAGAACATACCTGATTATATTTGATAATTTAGGATAAAGAGTAGACCTAAATTAAATATGAGGAATATTGGATAGTATATTCTTACGAGTACAAGTGAGTTAAACTCAGAGAATAGAAGTTAGTATATGTCACTTATCCGGGAGTATGGATTAGACATAGTCATTGTCCCTAGTCCGAGAATATGGATTAGGCATAATCATTCGTCGTTAATCCGAGAGTAAGGATTAGCTATTGTCCCTAGTCCGAGAGTATGGATTAGGCATAATCATTCATCGTTAATCCGAGAGTATGGATTAGCTATTGTCCCTAGTCCGAGAGTATGGATTAGGCATAATCATTCATCTTTAATCCGAGAGTATGGATTAGTCATTCGTCCCTAGTCCGAGAGTATGGATTTGGTAAATTCGTTCATTTCTGATCCGAGAGTATGGAGTAGGTAAAACGACTAATCTTAGGTCCGAGAGTATGGATAGCCTCGTTGCGAGGATCGACGGGGTGGGATAAGAGTTGTTTATATATATATGGTGAAATTGTATATTTTGTGAATTTTAAACTATATATATGGTATAACATTGTGGGATTGAAATCCCTATGTGCTCACCAGGTTTACCAACCTGACCCACTCAGTTTATTTATACCACAGGTGTTGATATGAAGTGACATTAGACTGAGAGATTTAAAGAGATGTAGACCACTAGTGTGAATAATTGTAAGTTCTGTTTATGCTTATGTTCCTGTATTAACGATGACATCCCAAATGTTTTAAAATGAAATAAATACATTTCTTCGAAAATGTTTTAATAACGTATTTACCATGTTTTTCTGGGAACAAATTCCGCAACCTTTTTATAAAATGAAGTACTCTGATTTTTATAAAGCATAAACAAAATCGGTCTTTTCTGGCCGTGATTTTGGGGATGTCACAGTTGGTATCAGAGCATTAGTTTAAGCGAACTAGGAATATGGATTTATTTCTAGACTTAAACTTAGAATGCTAAGCGATGATTGTGAGGTGTGAGCACTAGCTTATTTTAGGAATTATGCCTAAAATGCTTTTATGTGCTAAATACTTGTGCCTGATATGCTGTTACTTGTTCGGATCTATGGTCTGTTGCCGACCGGATCTGGAAACCTTATGTGTTTAGGATTCTAAACGTACAACTACGATATTAGAACTAGCATATAAACGTTTTGGAGTGATAAGGATGATTTAACCGTCAATCCTAAGTCAAGATCTAGATTCACCTTATTTGGTGTATAGATCAAGATGGAAAGAATCCGTAGCGGAAACGTGAATGCAAATGGGAACAGAAACCAACCCTCAGTGATTGAGCAAATACCGGTGATGGAAGCCGCCGCTGAGCCAGTCACAATGGCCGGAGTGCAAGCGATGATCCAAGCGATGTTGGATCATCAAATGGAGGAAACTAGACGTTTGCTCCAGCAAAATCGTGAGGAAGCCACTATTCAGATCGAACAGCCCGAGTTGAACGAAGGGCAGACTGAGGAAGGAAACTACAGTGGGACTGTTGGTCAAGTCAACCCACCAATAGTTCGACAAAACAACCAAGATGACGAGGTCGCGAGGAATGGATGCAAGTACAAGGATTTTATGACTTGCAAGCCATCGACTTTCACTGGAAAGGAGGATCCGATCGGGGTCATGGATTGGATCTCGGAGATGGAGTTAGCCTTCATGACATGCGGTTGTAGAGGGAAGCTACAGACCACATTTGCAGTGCGTCAGTTTCGAGGAGGCGCTGTACGTTGGTGGAATACCTTGGGGAAGACTCTGAGCCCTAATGAGCCTCTGCAACTGACATGGGCAGAATTTCTGGTGCAATTCAAACGAAAGTACTGCTCAGCTCAAAACCTACTTGAGCTAGAGAACCAGTTTCTAACCCTGAAGAAGGGAAGCATGTCAATCGATGAATACACCAACAACTTCACAGAGAAGATGGAGTTCGCCTTGCGTCTTGTTCCGGATGAGCTGACGAAAATCGACAAGTACGCAAAAGGACTTCCATGGGAGTACGCGGTGCCAGTGCGTCAAGCACCTACTCTAGAGGCAGCTATCTAGGCTGCCAAGTCTGTCGAAGATATGATCAAGGGAAGAGCCTCCAGCAAGATGGAGGTTGGCGAGAAGAGAAAGTTTGAAGGATCTTCAAGGTCCAGCGAGAAGAGAAAATTCTCGAAGTTTGAAGAAGGAACGCAATGGTGTGACAAGTGTAGAAAGAAGCACATCGGGAAATGCTCTAAATATACGACATGCTTTAAATGCGGGAAGACTGGTCATTACGCCAGCGAATGCACAACCAAGAGAGAAGTCTGCTTTAAGTGTGGAGAAGAAGGACACTTCAAACAAGACTGCCCAAAGAGAGAAAGGGCTACAAAGCCAAATGTACCACCAAAGCCAAATGCGAGAGCATTTCAAATGATCCTTGACGAAGCAGATGACAATGCAAGGATTCAAGAGTGAAGGCTTGACATCCGAGGATCGAGTTATGGAGTAATCGTGTAGATAGTACCTCACGATGTAGCCCGTTAGAGGCATAGTCTAGGGTGAACTTGAACACCTATGTAACAGTTTCAAGAAATAATATAAAACCTTTGTTTTGTTATCTGATGTGTTAAGTTGTTGTATGGTTTTCTTGTATGGTGACTTGGAAAAACTGCGGGACAATACATGGGACGAGTATGAGTAGGTGTGAATGGTAGTAGAGGCCTATACTACCGGAAGCACAGGACTCACACTTGGATCAGAGAAAGTCACAAGGTTACCAAGAAGCCAGTAATTGATTTCGTTTTATTCAAGTATGCCGTTACCATTGTTTCGGTAATGACTAAGAAGATTGTTGTTATCCCGACCCTAGTGGTCATATCACCTTGAGTCCGACTACGATGAGTAGGTTACGTGGTTCAGAGAACCAAGTTTGATATAGCGTCTGACTTAAACCAAACGATTAAAAATCAAAGCGATCAATAGAAGTATCGCGCTCGTTGGTAGCTAGAAATGCTACATGTTAAAGTATGATTATATCACATTAGAACATGAAGGAAGGCTTAGTCTGTTTTAGAATTTAAGAGACCTGAGTCTAAACGTACATCACATATTGATAGGTCATAATTTGGAGTCTAATATGAGGTAGAGAGCAGGTGCACGATCAAGTACTGCTTACAGTCAATAAGTCTAAGAGATAGACTTGAAGGAATAAAGAAGTTATAATTATTACCTAGGATGAAGAGATGACGTATGGAGTCATTATACGATCCTTGTTTCGTTGATGATTCCGGGACGTAATCATCCTAAGGGGGAGATAATTGTAACGCCCGCAGATCCGGGCTAGTCAATTTAGAGGCAATAGGGTTCAAAAATGACTTTTCGACAAAAGATTATTTAGAATGAATAGTCTTAACCAAGTTTTAGAATATGTCACAAGGTTTCCGTACATATAAAGAACGCCAAAATCCGAGTTATAACGAAGAAGTTATGGCCCGCCGAAGTTTTACGGCAAAACCGGCACAGCACCGGAAGACGTAAATAGTGAATTTACGATAAAAGACTTTTTAGCCTTAGCAATCTAAACAAAAGTCGTAGAATATGTTAAACTAAGAGCGTCGATAAAAAGAACGCCCAAATCTGACTTCGTATGAGGAAGTTATGATTTTTCTAAGATTCGGCTTAGCAGTGTACAGCCCGAAACTCGAATTTTAGTTCGAGCGGTTTTTGGCTTATGTGAAATAAATGAGAGTTGAAGATCTCATTAATAGGAACTCAACGGTAAAAAGACAGACGAAAACGGAGTCCGTATGAAGGAGTTACGAATTCTTCGCGGTCATTTAACAGTCTAAACGCCTCGTACTGTTAAATTTAAGATCGGTCGAGAATTAGCCGACGGAGTCAAAATGAAAGTTGTAGATATTATTTTTACCTATGCGTGGATATAAAGAACGTCAAAAACGGAGGTCGTATGTGAAAGTTACGGATTTTAGAAGTCGGAAGTGTGTTGTGCGAAAATGGGTGATGTGGCACAATCTTGGCCATTGCTTTCTCCCCAAGTCTTGCCACTAGATGGTGACATGTGGCACCAAGTTCAGCCATTTTCACCTTATAAATACCACCTCTCCACCCTCATTTTCTTCACACCTTTTCCATTCTTTCTTCTCTTTACTCTCTCTCTAGAACCTCTCTCTAGCCCCGAAATCCCCCGAAAAGCCTAGGGAACCTCCCTAGCACGAGGCGGAAGCCCCGGAGTGCTCGACGGCTCCAAGAAGAAGAGCTTTTCGGCTCGGAAACGCTGCTCCAAGCAAAGCCTGGTTTTCTATAAAACCCGCTGTAAGTGAGCTACGTCTACGCTATTTTTAATATAGTTTTTATTTAATTATATGAACGTTATTAAGAACATATAATAAATACTTGGGCTATTATTATGGGTTATATAAGTATTTTTTTAACGCTTATATAATAGTAATAATAGCTAGACTATTAATTAGTCTCGGCGAATAATAGACTAAAATCTATTGGTGATAATACTAGGTTTCGTCGAAGGAAATTATTTTAAAGTAAACGAAGCGTTGTCAGAGTACCGAGTCACCACCTTCTCAGGTGAGTGCATAGTCCCTTTCATGAACATGATTTTAATACAAGTATTGATTGAAGTATTAATTATATGTTTATGTGCGAGTTAACTGATGTTGCTTGAAATTCGTGCTAAAGAACATACCTGATTATATTTGATAATTTAGGATAAAGAGTAGACCTAAATTAAATATGAGGAATATTGGATAGTATATTCTTACGATTACAAGTGAGTTAAACTCAGAGAATAGAAGTTAGTATATGTCACTTATCCGGGAGTATGGATTAGACATAGTCATTGTCCCTAGTCCGAGAATATGGATTAGGCATAATCATTCGTCATTAATCCGAGAGTATGGATTAGCTATCGTCCCTAGTCCGAGAGTATGGATTAGGCATAATCATTCATCGTTAATCCGAGAGTATGGATTAGCTATTGTCCCTAGTCCGAGAGTATGGATGAGGAATAATCATTCATCTTTAATCCGAGAGTATGGATTAGTCATTCGTCCCTAGTCCGAGAGTATGGATTTGGTAAATTCGTTCATTTCTGATCCGAGAGTATGGAGTAGGTAAAACGACTAATCTTAGGTCCGAGAGTATGGATAGCCTCGTTGCGAGGATCGACGGGGTGGGATAAGAGTTGTTTATATATATATGGTGAAATTGTATATTTTGTGAATTTTAAACTATATATATGGTATAACATTGTGGGATTGAAATCCTTATGTGCTCACCAGGTTTCCCAACCTGACCCACTCAGTTTATTTATACCACAGGTGTTGATATGAAGTGACATTAGACTGAGAGATTTAAAGAGATGTAGACCACTAGTGTGAATAATTGTAAGTTCTGTTTATGCTTATGTTCCTGTATTAACGATGACATCCTAAATGTTTTAAAATGAAATAAATACGTTTCTTCGAAAATGTTTTAATAACGTATTTACCATGTTTTTCTGGGAACAAATTCCGCAACCTTTTTATAAAATGAAGTACTCTGATTTTTATAAAGCATAAACAAAATCGGTCTTTTCTGGCCGTGATTTTGGGGATGTCACATTGTCCCCAAGAAAGAACAAAACAAAAGTACAAACTGGGAGGAAGAAAAGAAACAAGCAAAAATCAAACGCATAAACTTTTGAAGACTGATGAAATAACCAAGACAAACATGAAAGAGATCTAACCCAATTAACCTTATTTTTGCAACATAGTTGAGGATATATATATGTCGTGCCTTGAGATAACTTGGCATTAACCCCACAAAGATATATAACATTAAAAACAAGAATTTTAGCCACTCCATAACACAACTCAACAAAATCAAAAGTTACAACACTTGTTCACTTTTATCGGTATTGGGTTAGCACATGGAACAAATTATGATCTTACTCTCATGTTTCAAACTACTTACACCAATAGAAGTAGTTTAACAGTCAGTCCCGATGTCATAAGTTCAAATTCAAGTCCAAGAGAATCTTTTGACAACCAAACAGTTTTCCTAGTTATATTTATTCATGCAATTCATTTTTTTTTTTAACTCTTTTATATTTTGTCCCTGCACAACTCCTTTAAAGTTTTGTTCGCTAGGGTGCACTTTCAAAGTATTCTAAGATGCACTCATGCTTAAATGTCGGCTTAACGCGACATACCAAGATGGTTTTCACAAGGAGGGCGCTACTATCACATAAACAGAGGAGTATAATTATGAGGGAAGAGTACATATCTACATGTTTAAGTTATTTGTTTGACCTAATTCTTTATATTTTTGTCTTTAACTTTTTCTATTGTTGGGACATCTAACGGTCTATTACTGCGAGAGACTTCTAAGGCATTTTTCGGGGGACTAATGTAAACACGCGAAGACCCGTAAGTATAGTTAGAAACTATGTCCCCAAGCAGGATACTTAGAAGGAAATAGGTAGAAATGAGTTTTTAGAGTGTTGATAGGTTCGGGTCACTAAAGTTTTATATTCATTTTATATTCTTTCTTAAATTTGAGATTTGGTTATGATTGAGCATTACGAACAATAAGACCGGTCGTGCGTTCCAAAGGCTAAGTTATACCTATTGTTATGATTCAATGTTGACAACCTCATCATCTTCTGTTTTGCACGAGTAGATTCGGGAGGCGTGATCGTGTGTGATTGGACTGCTGTAAGATTTTAATGAAAAACGAGTAAGTCTAATATCAAGGCATACGACTCACTTACCAACTTAACTGTTTTTAGAAGATTAGGTTGCCTTGGATTGGATCAAAAACAGACATAGAATAATTTTTCTATATGAGATGTAAAAAATTTTGAAATTGGGATAGAAATAAAATATTTTTGGGGATGAGACGATGGTGATTGTGGTTGTAGGATATGTGATGCAAAGATTTTTTTTGAGTAAGCCCTTGTCTCGCCCGTTGACGAAGGGTTTGCTCGGGTGGGTTACCTCCATTTCCTATTTGTCTCCAATTGTAGAAGTAGGAATTGAGGTTTATGTGGGTGCGGATTCTGGAACGTTGTGAGTAGTTGAAGAGGGTGGAGTTGTATTTCTATATGAGGATTGTTAAGGTGAGGGTGAGAGGGTTTTTGTTTCGGTTCCTGTCACGCTTGAGAGGGGTATGTCCTCCAAAATGTTGATGACCGGAGGGGTAGATGATGAAGAAATACCTGAACCCGGTTGCCACTTGTAAAACTTAGCTTGCTTCCGTAACCTCTTTACAGTCTTCTTTATCTCTGAGTCAATTGCAATGGTGTACATGTACGAAAATATATAGGCATAAACAATTAGTAACACCGTGTACCTGGTAACGACGCCAATTTGTTAGGCGTGTCAAGCCTAAAAAATAAAGGGCTACAAAATGACTCCACAAACACTTCTACTTTGCACTAAAATGTAATACAATGTAAGTAGGTTCGATCCAAGAGACACATAATAAATGCTTATAACTTTTTGCATAAGGTACAAAAATGATCACAAAGGGGGGGGGGGGGGGGGGAGGGTTATATGCAATGATTTAAACTAAAGAATAAAGCAATAAGTAAATGATCGATTAAATGAAACAAATTCATGATTTATGAGGACTCCAACTCTATGTATGATGACTTAGCAATGTGATCCCAAGATGACATGATATTTATCTAATTCTACCTAAGTTGGTACTTGAAAGTGTTAACAAGCTCTAACACTTCCCATACACCAAGTTGTCAAATTCAAAACAAGCTCTTTGAAAATAACTAACATTCTAATTTAAGTCTAAACAAGCTCTTAGATAGAAATCAAAAGGCTGCAATAAGGTTTATATGAATGTTCCCAACAACACCCAATACTCCTCACAAGCTCGAGAGCGTAAGAGTACGTGAATAAGACTTACACTAAATTCATTCAATGGAAATCAATTTAGTGCTTGTTACGTGTCTAATTTACAAAACAATTACGGATTTTGCAATTTAGATAACTTGATTGATTTAACCCTAATTCAAATGGCCAATAAGAATCACAATTAGAATCAAACATTCAATTGAAACAAAATCAAATTCACTAGATAGAAATTGAAAGCAAACATCAAGTCATACGATTGAAATCACAACTAAAGAGTCAAAACATAAAGTTGGAGAATCTAGGGTTCTAGCCACACATGACTAGAACAAGATCACAAGTCTAGAAAATGAAACTAAAATGATTACGAAATGAAATAAAATGTTCTCAAGTGTTAATCAACTTCACAAGTCTCCGTAAATTCGCCCCAAGTACTCCCAAAATTGACATACTAAAAATAGAAGTCGGTTGCTTCCTTTTAGAAAAGATGAGAAACTGCCACTAAACCAACGTCCACGTTTCCATGGCCCATGTAAATTACACTGGTGTTTCCACGGTCTGTCAAAATAAAGAAAGTTAGATGTTTGAATTGGACGAGGCTTCAAAGTATGCTGCTGGAACAGGCTCGTTTCCATGACCCGTGGAAATGAAAGGCTAAATTTTCCACGGTTGTGGAAATCTCTGACTGCGGGGATTCTTCAATTTTCTGCAACTTCTATCTCCATGATCTGAAGGTCGTGGAATCTTATCCATACCTTCTAATGACCTCCTAAGTAAGATCCCACCTCTATGAGTCCCTAAAATATCATAAAACTATGCAAGTGAAATAAAACCATGGAATATCCCAAAAGCATGTAAAATGCATGGAGTTAAGCCTAAATGCAATGAAATGGTGTGGAATAAAGGTGCAAAATCGGTGCATAAAATGCACCTAACAATGTACACTGCATGTCTTGGACTCAACTTAGGTCAAAATGGGGGTTTATGACCAAAATCTTATGTATGGGTCAAACAACCATCAAAACTTTAGATCTAAACCATGAATTACTCCAAATGATCAAGATATTCATAAAGTTGTAGTCTTTATGAACTTTTACCACCCCAACTAATAATATTAAGAAGAAAATGGGACATATTTCAAGATCTAACATCCTATCATGAAAAAGGTGAAGCCTTGAACACTTACAAGGGTCCAAATTCGAGTTAGGAAGGTAGATAGGGCTTTATTCCTGATCCTTGGTTTACTCCTTCTTGTTTCTTCCTTCAAAGTCTCTTAAATTCACTTAAGAAAGCTTCAACAATAGAGGAAAGGAATTAGGGTTTCTTGTGGAGTAAAGAGGGTGGTGAAGGTTAAGGGTGAGCAAACCATAGCCTCATCATTCCTTTAAATAGGGTGCAAAACCCAAAAAATTAGGGTTTAGGACGTTAGAGGTGGCCACGCTTAGCCTTCCTTGCCACCTCGTGGCGAGTCAAAAGTGACCCGCGACCAAAAGTACCTTGCCACGCCGTGGCGATCTTCCCCACGTCATGGCGACCTTCCCAACGTCATGGCGACCCCAAAATCAAACTTTAAATTAAAAATAAAATAGACCTCCAGTCTGAATGTTACATCGTCCCCATGAAAAGAGAAGTCAAAAATTTCTTGTTTTAATAAAATAATCTTGTAAGGAAGTTGATAATTTCACATATCCTTTTGATACATCCATAGATTTTAAAAGAAAATGGTAATTGTGTCCATAACATAATTATTAATTTATAGACATGCATTCTAAAAGAATCTTCAAATGCTCAGTCCCATTTATATCATCTCAACATGAAATCATTGTTTTTCTTCTTCCTCATTCACACACAAAAGGGAAGCACGACCATAAATGGAATCACAACAGATAATCAATGATTAGTTTCACCATAAATCTTGTGATTTTCTTTCTTCACTAGATATAAGCTCCTTATCGGTTGCGGGGCATGTTTTTTCATAATCTTTAAATAAGATTTATTACAAACGCAAGATATCACTGCTATGAACGTGAACCATTTATTATCGTTGAATTATCATTGATCAATAAGAACGTGAATCCATCACCAAAATCTAAGAACAATTTTGAATCGATGGCAAAGTAGATATTATAGGTGAAACTTTGTTAGCTCGCCGAAACTCTTATCCCAAAGATGAAGCGGTTTGACGTATATCGCCCATTTGAATGTCTAGTTTCGATTTGGATCAAACTTATTTGGGGTGACTTTGATTCCATCATCGGTTATATTTGAAGGACTTGTTGTGTTTATGTCCCTATACAAGTTCTAAGTATTGAGATTTTTTTTCATATTAAAGGTGATTAACACAATAGTAAAAACCAAACTACATATGAATAGTAAACTTTTGCCTTTTGAACTTTTGCCACAATAGTTTTGGTTTTTTGACTTTGCCACAAAGATACTTTTTATGCAATTAATCATTATATTTGGTTTCTAATTTGTGCTTCTATCTAGTGGTTTCAATTTTGTACTTCATTAATGTTTGATTGTAGTTCAATTTAGATTGATCATTTGAATTAGTATCAATTCATTCTAGTTTATCAGTTATTAAAGTCTATAATTGTTTTAATAAAGTGGTAATAAGTAACAAATATCACAATAGCATGAGTAAATGGACCGAACCGGGTGGAACCGACCCGACCCGGACTCGAACCGGAACCGACTTCGGCCAAAATCAAGAACCGAACTGGCCCGACGGTTCTACTAGTTTCGGTTTCGGTCTGGTTTTTACCGGGTTTTCGATTTTGGAATCGGTCTTTGAGAAATAGAAATGTATTTTTGGGTTACAGTTTCGGTTTATGCCCGATTATTGAATGTGATTATAAGATCGAATGTCAAAAGTTGATTGTCTATAACTTACGTCAAAATTGAAGATGTAATTGACTTATCAATAACATGAATGCAAAACTGTTATGATTTATCTTTATACATAGAAGTATGATTTATCTTTATAAATGATCTTTTGCATGTATTCTCAGTTTCTAATGTTTTGAAAACTTTGCCAAACAGCAGGTTGACTTGATAGTTTCTTTATAAAAATATGGATTTTTATTAGTTTTTTTCTTAAAAAAAGAAAAGAAAAAGAAAGAATGAGTTAATATTTTCTTACATGTTGCAGCACTAAGCTTACTACATTTGATGCAATGAAGCATGTGATCTCAGCTACCTTATGTGTCCCATTATAAAAAAACATTTATAGCCACAAGTATTGTCATTTTGCTATTTAAATCCCTAATTGGGATATCATTAAGTACTTCGATTATACATACAAGTATGATTTATCTTTATAAATGATCTTTTGCATGTATTATAAGTTTCTAACCCTTTTTTCTTATAAAGTAGTTCGATCACTGCACCATCAAGGTAATTTTGAACATAATTATTATTAATTAATTATATGTTTGATGTTTTGTAATTTACTTAATCAATCTTGTATTTGGTATGCTAGAATTTAAATGAGTCACTTTTCTCAAACAATCATTGCATAATTATTAACTATCCAACATTCAACATTCAAAATACACTTTCAACATTCAAAATATACTTTCAAGTTTCCCCAACAAAAAAAAAAACAAAGTCTAATATTTGGATTCCAACATCTATTTGACATTTTGACTGATTCCCCGATCTCTTCCCTGTTAGCTTCAAGTTGTGTATAGCATCCACAATGTCTATATATAATACAAAAGAAAAACGTTATTACTTAATAAAATGTAGCAATTACTAATAAGATGTAACAAGTATTAGTGTATTACTAATAGCGAGGTCATCATCAGATAACACATCGTGCACTTCGTCGTAGTCATATATAGGCAAGCTACTAGCCAATCTTGAGTGCATATCAATGCCTCCACAATCACAACGAACAAATTTTTCACACCCCAAACCAAGGATGGTGGAAACGTCTGGGGGTGAAGGACTTCATGTATAGTATCATAACAACAATTATAATAGTGATCAGAGTAAATACAACCAACATAAATATAATTGAAAAAGTTAGACCATAGTATGAGTTTACATGTTTCCAAATCAATTACATTATGTTGACAAAAATGAAATGTTTGACACCTTACGTCCCATCCTCGAAAGCACTTGGTTACCTATTTATGGATTTCCTGAGAATACTAGTAGTTTTGAAAAAGTGTCAACACAAAGGTTGGTGAGTTCATAAGCTTTTGTATGCAGTTATGAAAAACGTTTCTTGTAAAAGTAGTGTTTGTTCCAGAAAAATCCAATATTTTCCTTAATGTGTAAAATGTAGTCTTGAAAAACCCAAAGACCGAAATGTACAAGTAACTTTCCTTACTTATAGTAAACAATGCAAGTTTATATCAACATAAACTCATTTGATTTCTATGAAATTTCCGTAAATCCTATGTTTGTTAATACTTAATGTGAGTTATTATAACCATGTTATGACATAATTGGTCTGAAATGACGTTCTTCAGGCGTCAGATATGTTATGACATTTGTCACCCCAAACCTGCCGGTCTAGCCGTTGCATGCAGCTAAGGTGTGAGTTTGTCAGACCCAATATAGATCTATATACAACTATCACGCTCTCCCTACAATAGATTTTGGTTACAATATAGGACTTAAATGTATTACTGGAAAAGTAACATGAAGCGAAATGTCTCACAAAAGTCATTAACGGATTTACGTGTAGTTTAATGAAAACCCTTTTGTAATGAGTGTGTTATGTAATGAATCATAAACTATACCTATTATAGTTTATCAAAACAATGAAAGTAGTAGTGAACATAAACTATACTTATCATAGTTTACCAAATGTTTGCATGTAATGGATGTACTTCGTTGATAACAATTTGTTATTTACCATACTTAATATAACAAAAATCCATTTGTTTTTTGTTGTATGTCTAAATACCAAGACAAAATGACATGTAATGTAATAACATATAATTACATAATGATATGCACCTTGCTCAACAAGTTACAAGGTGTAATGAAATTGATAGCATTTTTCTATCGTTAGCATTTTATATTCCTATACTTAGAAAATTTGTAGAAAAATCATCGAAGGTCCCAATCATAATCCGTAAATTCTAAGAGTTTGGAAAATGAGTCTAGTTTGTTGATAAATTTTTTCATGATTTTTAGTGACCTCCAACTTGTGTGAAAAAGTCCATAATCACAGACTAGTCCAGATTTGTTCTTGAAATGATAGGCAGTTTTGTAAAAATCACCATAAATTGTAGAAAAATCATATGGAGATGTGCAAGTAGTCATTTTAAATCTATGAACTTGAAATATTTGCACCTAGTACAGTTTTGAAAACTAAAATGTTTAAGTTGTCCAAAACAGTCCGTGAATGGAGTCCAACTTTTCTGATGAAAGCTGTTAGAAGAGTTTCGTTGTGTTCTTGTCGTTTTAACTTGTATTCCCCCCCCCCCCTTAAAACTTAAGAAAGTGTGAAAATATAGGGGTATGAACTCACCTTGTGTGATTTTAGGGGATGAATGTTGAAGGAAAGAAGTGTTCAACTCAAGAACACTTGGAGGATTGCTTGAAGATTCGAGAATCTAACACAAATATGATGGAGTTTGTGTAAGGAATCTATGATTTGAGTAAACGGTAGTGTAATAATCATATGGAGGATGAATGTACTTACCAAAAGTGAAAGAAAAGCGTGAAGAATGGTCTTGAATCTCGAAATTTTTCTTAGAGGATTTGAGAGAGAAAAGTGTTGGTTTCTTTGGTGGAAATGAGAGAAGTAAGGAGAGATGGTAGTTTTTCCTAGCCCTTGACCATGTGTGTGGCTGGGTAAATGAGTGGGAAAGGACAATGAGTGACTAGGTATGGTGGTAGAGTGTGGGCTGGTCATGGAGTGGGTGTGGGTGGTTGGTTGTGTCATAAACTAAGTAAAGTCAACACTCCACCTCAAGTACTTCACCCACTCTTATTGGATAAGACTTACAATAAAAAACGGGGGACATAATGAAATATGGGGCTTTAAATGTTAAAATATAATTTTGGGTGAAAATCTTGTGTTAAAATACTTAAAAACGGGCCTAAAATGAAGTCGTAGTCGAAAACCAGGTGAATTGGGCCTTTCTGCGAGACATCTCGGTACTGGGCCGAGGTTCGGTCCGTTCTGGTCATGAACCGAAGGTGAAATGGGCTGAAGGGGTTAGGAGCGAAACGGACCAAAGTGGTTTGGACCCGAAATGGAGAGAAGGCGAAGGTAGAGTTCGGTCCAAGAGGACCCTCGGGTTCGGTCTATGCGAGGTTCGGGCACGAGACTTTGAGTTCGGTTCATGGCAGCTTCGGTTCCTATAGGAACCTTCGGTTCTTAGGAGGGTTCGCTCCTTAAGAGAGGGTTTCGGCTCCTAAAGGCTATTTTACTCATTTTTACCCCATTTTAAGCGGTTTTTGACCCGGTTAAGGGTCGGGATGACCCGAATGATTTCAAAAAGTTAAAGGAACATTTGAGAGAGATTTAGGAGAGATTTTTAAATAGAGAGAGATAGAGTGAAAGAGATTGGGAGAGGCTTTTTTGTGACATTTTTGAGTGTTTGGCTTCACAACGCAAGGTCCGTAAACCCCGTTAAGCCATGTTTAAGGATCTTACACACTCCCGATGAGTATGAAATATTGTTTTATCGGTTTGGTTCATTACTTACCACAATTTTAGGTTAAAGAAATCTAGATATACGACCTTTTCAATTGAAGATTTCTCATTAGAATAGCGAGTTGTACAGTAATTACATAACGTAAACCGTAGTATACAAGGGTTAACTGAGTTGACCGGTTTGACTTGTTGACTTTGTTTGACTTTGACTTGACCAGAATTTGACGGTTGTCACAAAATTAGTATGGTAGTCAGTAATTACTCAACGACCGTTACTGAATGTGGATTCGGATGCTACGGTGGAAATTTTCATCCCCAAAATATCTATTAAGAAACAAATTAGTGTATAATACACGACATGAATTTATAAATTAAAAATGAAAATTAGAGTAAAAGAAGGTCGATACCTATTGCCATTTAAGCAACATCGGGAACCACACCGCGTTATTTTCCACCATGTGAGGATATCATATCCTTTGTCAAATCCAATTGGGTCCTCTTTTAAGTATCGTTGCAATTGACTTTCTGATGAAGTTGAGGGGAAACTTCTTGAGTTCATATAGCTTCCAAAGAATTCGTTTTCGTCATCAAAATTAACAACTTCTTCGGGAGTTTCTTGTTGAGACGATGAGGTCATGTTTGACCATTCCAAGTATGTCTTGAAAAACTTGTCCAATTTGCATTCGATATCAATAACCTTAGAACATGCTTTCGATTCTATCTCATCAATGGACATCTTATTATCTTTGTTCTTGGCTTTAAGCATCTGGGTAAAAAAAAACTTTCATAAACTTTGACTTGCATTGAGGATCTAACAATGTCGCAAAGAAGACATAATCACTTATAGTGTCATAGCCACCCCAATATTTGTCATTTTTATCTTTCATATCCGGTACCATAAACAAAAAATCCAGGTTGGTTTCATGTTTCCTAAGATGTTGCTCTATGTCTAGGATCTCCCGGGTATACGTATGGAAGATAGGCTTTGTTGAACATGAAACTTTTTCAGTTTTCTTCTTAAACTTCTCAAGGAACTCTATCATCTTTTTAATCATCTCAAAGTTTGAATGCGATGGTATCCTTTCCACACTTTTTCTGAAACATGGGTTCTATAAAAAAGAACAAAGAAAATACAATCAAAGTTTCATGTATGTTGCTGCAACAATAAACAAAAGTAAATATTGCTAATTTTTAGTGCTGAAACATATTTGATTTTATTTACCTTGATGGCTATTTTCGAGAAATGCGTCTTTCACATTGTATGCTGATCTTAGCCATTCAAAGGTAGAGTTCGACCTTGTTGGAGTTTCACCACACAAAAACCTTTGACTTTCTACAGCCGCATCCTTCATGGCTTGTTTAAAGGTCTTGATCGGTTGCGGAGAGGCTCTAATGTATTTCACCGCATCCTGTATGCTTTATACATGATAAACATCATGTTTTAACCCCATTTTCACAACTAGGTTTATGATATGAGCCATGCACCTAATGTGAAAATGTTTGCCATTCTCGTAAATACCCGACAGTTCTTTCACAATGATGTTGATTATCACGTCATTTATCTTGGCATTATCAACGGTTATCATCATGACATTCTTCATCCCCACTCGTTTATGCAAATTAGCAACTCCCGATCCATGTCTTCAACTTTGTGAGTATCAATCTCTCTAAAGTTGACTACCCTTTTGTGCATGACAAAATCTTCGGTAATGAAGTGGGTCGTGACAACCATATAATTTATCTTTTGACACGAGGATGTCCACGTGTCGGTTGTCAAGTGGATGGCTATTTTGGGGTTGCTCAAATGTTTGTACAACTTCTGCCTCTCCATTAAATAGGACACAACATCACGAGAAATTTTATGTCTTGAATGCAATTTCAACCTACCATTGAGGGCGTTTACAAATTCTATGAACGCCTCGTTTTCAATGAATTTAAAGGGTAGTTCCCCGATGGTGAAAAGGCCTAGTAAGGCAAGTTGGATCCTAGTATCATCATGTTTCCACATGTATACATGACCCTCACCATTAGGAGCTTTCGTAAATGACAACTTTTGTTGTTTCTCATCAACTTTTTTCGGTCTGTTGTCCGGTTTTAACTTGCACTCATTAAAATGCTTGTTTTATTGAAGTTGTCCCATTCCAGTTTGGATATGCGGCTAGTAATTTTAAACAATAATTACATTCGGCCCACTTTCTTTCAATTCCATCTTCCTCCTTTATCCATTCTATCTTGAAGTAATTCCGAACAGGAGCAGTACAATTATCTCTATCCTCACCTCGTCTGGTTGAGTTAATCCGGTCCTTTAACTCCTTTTGAGTCATTTTTTCTGTTTTTGGGTTTTGGTTTTGTTGGGTATTTTTCTTGTGTTGGTTTTTTGGTAGTGTTGGTTTTTTTGTTTGTGTTAGTTTTTTTGGTTGTCTTCGTCTTTGTGGGGTTGCAAATTTTCGTTTTTTTGAAGGTTGGTGTTCTTGTGGCTCCTCTTCTTGGTCTGATTCGTCACTTGGTATAACATTCCATGCCGGTGTTTCTTCTATACAATATTCTTCAGAATCTTCTCCATAATCCTACATTCTCAAAATAAAACATATAATAAGTCATATTAAGTTTAATTGCTGAATTTTTTTTCTTCTGATTGGACACCCTTCCTTGCGGGGCTTGTAACTCATTCAATTTTTAACCAAATCAAACGTTTTTATAGTCTAAGTTAACTACAAAACCTAATCTACATGTAGGAAAAAGATTCAAGTCAAAACAAGTTAAATGCGCATTTGAACAACAAAGTTAGATTACGTTTAATTGTTGTAACATAAAAAATTCTGATTTGACACCCTTCTTTGCGGGGCTTGTAACTCATTCAATTTTTCACCAAATCAAGCGTTTTATAGTCTAAACTTAACTACAAAACCTAATCTACATATAGGAAAAAGATTCAGGTCAAAAAAAAGTTAAATTGAGTGAGTTATACACATTTGAACAACAAAGTCAGATTATGTTTAATTGCTATAACATAAAAAAATTATGATTTGACACCCTTCCTTGCGGGGCTTGTAACTCATTAAAATTTTCACCAAATCAAGTGTTTTTATAATCTAAATTTAACTACAAATTCTAATCTACATGTAGGAAAAAGATTCAAGTCAAAACAAGCTAAATTGAGTGAGTTATGCAACTTTCAAAATTTGGACAAAATGCTAAAAAAGTAAATATTCCTAATGAGCTAATCTTACTTGGTCATCAAAGTCTTTTCCAATCCAATTAGCCAGATTACCATCTTCATTTTTGGCATCATGAACATCCGAGTTTTAGTATCTTGACGATGGTACATTTGGTAAACCATTCAAATCCTACATTGTCAATATAACACATTACTTATATACCTAAACAAATTCTTAGTTTTGACAATCTTACATTCATACTATAAACTAATCTAACAAAAATCTTACATGTATGTCTACAAAGTACAAAGTACATTGCTAAAGGGAACTTAAAACATGAAATACAAATGTATAATCTTACTTGATATTCATGAGCATCCATATTTCGAATCATTGAAGCAAAATATGAAGATGTTGACTTAAGAATTGAGAAGATGGTAATTAATCATGAAGAACAATGGAACGTTGGAGATGATTGGAATCGTACAAGGGATGATCGATGCTTGGATTCCTTTGAGATTTTGATGATCGGCATGAAGAACTGAAGATCGATTGGTAGGGTTCGTGACATTAGGTGATAATCATAAGAATTAAACCATTACTTTCTTTGATGTAATAAGCATCAATGCTCACTAACAAGTTTATTTCAATGATATGAGATTCGTATCTATTAAGTTAATGTCGGTTGCATTGTTTGGATAGTGAAAATTTATGAATCTCAAAATTAAACTATTTTTATATATTGATATTTACGTGGACAAAACCATAAATGTATCATGTATGCGTCTCTAAATTTCTAAAACTCTTAATTCAAACTCAAAAACTGAAGAACTTATTGGGAAGTGGGAATCAATCAATAACCGGAAACAAACACTTCAATAAAAGGGAACCTCTATAAAAGTAGTTCTTTTTTGTCTACTAAAAGATTGCAGCAGGCTTTGTGACGTGGAGAGTTGGAGTTGCCGACTCGGGGTTTATGCCTACTACCGTGGGATTTTTTTGAAGATCGTTTTTTTATCTATGTCAAGTCGGGGTTTACGTCCAAATCAGAAGTCCAAACGGCAAAAAATTATCCGGTCCGGTTCCCGGTTTTGGGCCGGTTCCAACAACTGGTTCTTACCAGGTCCCGTGTCCAAAAATTGACGAAAATATAGTATCGGTCCCGGCCCGACCGGTTTCATCGGGTTCCGGTTCCGGGACCGGTTTCGGCCGGTTCCCCGGTCCATATGCTTATCCTTACTTCCAAACTTATGAGAAGTATTGGATATTTCTAGAAATTTTACATGAATCTTAATGGTTATTTTTTTTTATTTAATTGAGCTTATTTGATTAGGGTAATAAAAAGTTATCTTAATTTAAAGAAATTGTTTTGGTTAAATAACTTTGTAAAAGAAAACTTTGTTGGAGCATGCTAATAGATTTTTTAGTACAAGCTTAAATAGAATGTTTATTAAATAACCATATATGGATTAACTACATAATTAGGAAAGTCATAGAAAAACTTAAACATATTTTATTATTGAATTTTCTAAAGCTTATTTTTATGCATTTTTATTCACTACAATTTTATTTTTAGCAGCTTTATTCAAAACAAAAACCTCATCTTATTATTTCCGTTATGACTAGTATGTTTCTCATGCAAAGAGGCATTAGGTTGTACCTATTTGGATTCGACATTTCTTCAGTGTGTTATCCTTTAGAGCAACTAAGCAGTGAAATTTATTTATTTGTAGGTGTAAATGATACACCTAATACTCTAGCATCATTAACGGGGATACGATATTGCTAATAGTTTATGCCAAGATCTTTAAGTACATGTACCCCATAGAAATTAAAAAAAACCATGAGGAAGTATAACATTCGGATTACGAGGTATTTTATATTGTTTTCAAGTTCGACATACTAAGGTTCTCCACGACGTGGTGATGAGGTGCCATGGCGTGTCAAGTCCAAGTTTTTCTCCCTATTTAAAGGAATGAGGAGGCTAGGGTTTGCTCACCCTCAGACTCTATTAGACCTAAGAAACCCTAAACCCCTTCCTCTCTTATTTTGAGCTTTTGTTGGTGTTCTTGAAGCCTTCAAAGGAAGAAAGAAGAAGAAAGGAGCTAAGATTCAACAAGCTAGTCCTCATCCTTTGTGTTGGCAATCTTCTGGACCTTTGTAAGTGTCCAAGACTCAATATTTATCATGTTAGGTCGAGTCGTATACCCACTTTTCGGCATATCATTATGTCGCCGATAGTTTCTTTAGGATGCAATCGCAAATAGAATCACAATCGCCGTTGTCGTCGTCGTCTATTTTCCATTACATTAGACCTAATTTTCCGCCTCCTTCGCCAGAACAATCGTCACAATGGGATTTTTTCGGCTAAATAATGAATAACTATCATCAAAGCATTTTTGATGATGATATCAGTGGATTACAACAAGTTAGGGAAGAGTAAAGAATTTTAGAACTCGAAGAAGAGACCGAACAGGAACAGGAAAAAACCGATAATAATCATGAAGATGAAGTTACAGTCGAAGATGTTGATGAAGACGATGATAAGATGAAGATGACGATGCCGATGGGTTTGAAACAGATAGCACAAAATAATCATAATGAACATCCCATTTCTGCCATGGTGCTCTTAAACAAGAAAAGAGGCAAATATGTTGACTTCGACTGAGAGAGAGACTTAAATCGGCTACACCAAGTAAAAAGGGTAAAAAGACAGGTTATCCACACGCTTGTTCCCTCATAAAGCCACAAAAACGTTTAGAGAGCAAAATGGTCAACCCTAGAAAGTTTGTAGGGCAGTCATTTTCCCAAGCTATTTCCCTGTCTTCACTTTTAAGTTGGGTTTGTAGCTCCTTAACCTAAAAACAAGCATATAATTAGCAAACAAACAATATATATCAACATCCTTTATCTATTATAGAAACATACAAAAAACATATTCCATAATAGCAACATACTTTACTTTTCTACCAATATAAGTCTTGTACTTATTTTTCATCTATAATAGCAACACACTTTATTTTAACAAAATAATAACAACAAATTATTTATTTAGAGACTATTTTCATTCATAATAGTAAAATACTTAATAATAGCAACATACTTCATAATGTATATTAAAATGTAAAAAAAAAATTAACTTCAAATATTACGAGGGAAAAGCAAAGACAAAAGGTGGGAAAATGTTTTCAATTCCCGCTATTATTTTTCCTACGATTTTCCAACAGAATACTAATTTTAAATATTAACTAACATTTCGTTGGTGTTTTATAGGAAAATAACGACACTTTTCCAACGGAATCTTTAGGGTATCTACTTCCGTAGGTAATTATTGGAATTTTTTTGCTTACATTTTTGTCGCATGTTTGTAGGAAACTAGATGAATATTTTTCATATAACATTTAGCAGCTAAAACTAAATTTTCTAGTAGTGGTGATGAGCTCAACGTTAGTCCAATATTTGAAGCTACATAGCCAACCATAAGAAATGGTCAACATGTATCGGTGATGTATCATTTTATATACTATATTTTTATTAACACTATTAGGTGATGTATCATTTTATATACTATATTTTTATTAACACTATTATTAATATATATATATATATATATATATATATATATATATATATATATATATATATATATATATATATATATATATATATATATATATATACACGACTAACATTATGGCCTTTAGATAGTCTTTCTATTTTAAACAAACTAACTTCATGTACCTATTTGATCATTTTTTTCTTATATTTGACATTAAAAGTGATATTTATTCAAAAAACACATGACCACCAGTCTAGCTGATTTCAACGAATCCTCAGTGACTTTTCATATGGGGTCAATAAACTGATTATAAAAGAGGTAATCCACCATACTCTTATAAATAATAATGTAAATCAGGCAAGAACAAAGCTTCCAAGCTCACATCCTTTTTCCCTTGTAAAGATTTTGTAATCAGTCAAACACCATCATACAGCCTGTAGAAGAACAGTAGAAAAAGCAACAATAAACTGATGCTTTATAAACTTAATCGATTTCGACATTTTGAGAAATTGAGTCTCTACAACATATGCGAGATAAAAGAGTAGAAGACCCTAACCAGTGTAGAGGCCGGAGGCATGGATATATCAAAATTGAAAGAACAAAGTTTATTATAAAGAGGAAAGAATAATGATTAAAACATAAGTTCTTTTAGTCCCCTAAATCTAAGTACATTATCATATTTTTTTTGAACCACTACACTTGATTATATTTGTAGTAACAAAAACATCGTCCTGTTGAAAATATGAACTTCATCCAGAATTTATAAATATGTAACATATACCATTAAGTCGATCCTCTTTGTCGAAATAACGTAAGGTATCCATGTCACGTGTACTCGTATCTGATTCATGGAATTTAGGCCGACCTTTAGCCAAACCAAAATGCCCCAGCTTTGCATTAAAATTCTGGAATAAGAATAAATGCTTAACTTTTATGGCATAAAATGAAATTATCGCCACCAAAATAATTTAAGTAACTTAATAGGTACAACCTTATCCAACAATATGTTAAAGGTTTTACTACCACCGTGTATGACTTGCTCCTTTGACGAGTGTAGATAAGTGAGTCCACGAGCTACTCCTATCATTATCCTAAGTCGTGTTGTCCATGAAAGTGGTTTTGTAACATCTGGTGCATTTGAAAAATTACTCATGTCACATCATCTAATTCATGGCAACAATTCAACTTTGAGTAAGAATAATTCAACAATAGTTATTGAGAGAGATTCAAGTAGATTACCTCCAAATAAGAAGTGACTAAGATTTAGCTTAAGAATTTGGGTGTAGTCGTAAACAAGAAAGCAATTTTTCTTCTTATCATTGCAGTATCCCATGAGACTAATAATATTTAGATGAGGCAACCTTCCAATGCCTGTCACTAGTGTTTGATCTTACAACATTTCAAATTACATTTAGCAAAAGAATTTATAAAAAAATAGTTTAAGCATTTTATTATAAAAGGACTCCCGAGTTCCATTCACAACATAGAACATAGATATACAAATAAGCATTATCCATGTTTAATTCCAACCTTGAAGGATAATATTTTCCATGTTTTTCTCATGGTTTAATGTCGTGTTCTTAAGCCGCTTATTTGGAAAGAAACAAAGTGAATCAGGACGCAACAATGAGCATGCATCTTGTATGTTCTTGTGCTTTTGTATATGAAGAGGAAGTAACCTCATGGAAACTTTTTGGGTGACTTTGGTTGAATGCAAGAAATAACAACATACTGCACTTAATTTTATAATAACATCCTCCTTTGGGTCAGTTGTTATAGGGTTGTATTTTGAAAAATCTACCAAATTATAAGGATGTCATCAATATACCAAACAATTTTCAATATAGAAATTTTCAAATAAACAACTACATTTTCAACTCTTTATCTAAAACCACAATTTTATTTTTTCTATCTTAAAAAACATTCATATTTCTACAAGTTTCCCGTAAATCATTAATATTAAAAAAACATCACTTTTTAAAAAAATATTTTTTTTAAGAATCCAACGTGATTTCTGGCCATGGAACAGAGTTTATTCACCACTAGAAGTGGGAATGGTTCCATTTTAGTTTGAAAAAACATTTCTTCTGTTTATTATTATTAATTTATTTTCATGGGTTCTTCATTAATAATGTTGCTAAAAATTTAATAAACACACATAATTTTCTAAAACATGATACAATACAAAAGCCAACACATCCTTATCATTATATTTTCAAAAGAAATCGTAAATGTATAATAATAATTTTAATGTTTAACACAACCAATTAAACATGCATAGATATAAAATGACATAATTTTTGGTGATCTGGTTCATTTTTTTTTCAAGTTTTTATATATAAGAAATCAACACCCTATACGTTTTGAAAAACCTATGGTTTGGGTTTTGGTTTTCTGAAAAACATGTTTTTGTATGTTGAATAGAAAAAAAGGAACTAAACCAAAATACAAAAATTGTCATCTTATGTATATGTTTAATTGATTAATAGTGTTAAAATTTAAAATGATTATTTTACATTTATGGATTTTTATTGAAAATTAAAATAATTAGCACGTGTTGGTGTTGCATATATACCTTTTCTTGAAAATGGTACATTAATAAAATTGGTGACTTTATTTTTGGCATCACGTAAAAAAGTTGCATGTATTCTTTTTACATTGGGTTTTAAACTTGCATGGCCCCCAAATGGCGGAGAGTGAAACTCACTTAATAGCGCTTGGCAAAGATGGGATAGTTGAGGAATGAACATGCCATCAATATTGCACCATCTTGGATTTTGTGATTTGGGAATTCACGAGGAGATGCTTATGCTTTTTGAAGGAGGTATTTCCCAACCAAATCTATAGCAAAATATTCTAGTGAATGACAATCTAAGTTGGTTTGGATTTGAGCATTCTCTACTTTGTTTTCTTTATAGTTTATAATGTACCTCAACATAATATTCGAAAAGTTTCTTTCCATTTGTATTATTCGGGGGGCTTGTATGACTTGAGAGTAAATGCTTGATACAAAACATATAGATGTTCAGAAGCGTTATGGACAAATGAGAGAAAGTAAGATACAAATTATTAATTTTATTATATATTCCATGATGCAATACAATGCATATAAATAGATGCAAACCTACGTGCTAACTAGAATTGAGGATCATAATAGAGATCAAGAGATCATGCGGTTGAGGGAAACGTGGGACACGAAACAACCTATTAACTTATAATTGTTGGAATGTGATGGTTTTTCAAACACACGCAACAAAAGTAATAAAAAATTTGTATCATCACATTACACTTTGGATCTTGTTTAGACAACTAGTAGCAACAAAAAATGACAACAAATGAGATTATCACCTTTGTTGTAGTCGATCCTTTTAGTTTCTTGGATGATTAGAGAGCCAAAACGAGAACCCCTCTCTTGTAGTAGCATCGTAAGATGATGATCTATGCTATACGACTAGTCTTTGTTCTCTTTGAATGACAAAACAAAACCCTACATTGAGAAGGGAGGGGTTTTCGAGAGCAAGAGGAACCGGGTGTTTGGGAGTGCTCTTTTAAAATGAATTATTGATTTATTGGCTTTTCAAAAAGTTAATAAATTAAAAAGGTGTGACATCATCTAATTTTCTGAACCAAAAAGAACTTTCCTTACATTTTTGAAACGACCCAAAAATACGACCCAAAAAATTTCGTTTTTAATACCATCAAAACTATAATCAGAGTATCATATAAATAAACCATGCGTGATATGCCCCAAAATATAATAAAGTACTGTGCGGAAACTGTAACATACTATATCCAAAAACAACAACTAAATCAAATCCAGACTAAAGCTGAAACGGTGGTGTGTGCGATGCCGTCACCCAGAGCTCTTCCCTTTGCTTGCGGAAGTACCTGAAACCAAAACTGAAACTGTAAGCACGAAGCTTAGTGAGCTCCCCCAACTTACCACATACCATACAACAACATATAAACACATATTGGGCCTTGCCCACTGCATCGGGCCGGGGCCCGGAAACTGCATCGGACCGAAGTCCGGAACTGACTGGGACCTTGTCCCCTGCATCGGACCAAAGTCCGGAACTAACTGCATCGGACCGGAGTCCGGAACTAACTGCATCGGACCGGAGTCCGGAACTGACTGCATCGGACCGGAGCCCGGAACTGACTGCATCGGACCGAAGTGCGGAACTGACTGGGACCGTGTCCCCTGCATCGGACCGGAGCCCGGAACTGACTGAGCATAGCATAGCATATCATAACAAACATACTGCATACTGCATCGGGCCGCAACCCGGAACATAAAACACATAACACATAACACATGAATTATGTCTGAACCACGAAGGCATCAAACATACTAACTACTACATCGGACCGAAGTCCGGAAACTACTATTAACTGGACGGGCCGGCATTGTGGCCTTAGACCCGCCCCTACGGGAAGGAAACTCACCTCGTAAGCTAGCGGATGAGTGTGTGGCTCGGAAAGCTAACGGCTGCTGCTCCTGAATCTCCTCGGCTACAAATCCATAAACACACTCAATCAATCACTAGCACTACACTCAGGGTAAAATGACTCTTTTACCCTTGGTCAAAGTTGACTTACTCAGGGCTGACTCGCCGAGTCGGGATACCCGACTCGCCGAGTCCTAGACTCTCCGCTCAACTCTTACATGCTGTTACTCGTCGAGTGTGGCATCGACTCGACGAGTACCCTCTGGATCCAAGAACTCAGATGATCTTCATCCGACTCGCCGAGTCAGATGAACATACTCGACGAGTTGTTCTTGATCCTCAAGAAGATTGCCTTGGACTCGCCGAGTTGTATGAACAAACTCGCCGAGTCCCTCCATCACTGAGTCTACTCTTAACTCGCTGTGTCCACTCCCTAACTCACCTCGTCCACTCGACACTGAAGAAACTAAAGAACTCGGGACTCGCGACCTGACTCGTCGAGTCGTTCTTCCGACTCGCCGAGTCGCCGCCATGCAACATATTTTTACTCGATTTCTCTTGAATCCAACACATGCAAATGATAGATCTAGGTCCATTAAGCTGTTTTACCACGTAAAGTTTCCAACTTTACGTGCACAACCACATGAATGAGGGAAATAAGACTAAAATATGCACAATAAGGGTAGATCCATGGCTAATAAGCAATGTAACTCCAAAAAGACAGTGGATCTGGACTCTACAACACCCCAACACTCAGATCCAAAGGTATTTCGGCTTAATAACACATTCAAGCAAGCATAAAGCTTGGAACAAGCATCAAATAGCCCTTAAAAGAGCTCTAATGGAAGTTTAAGCATGAAACCAGAAGAGAACTCCGAAAATACCTCAATAAGCTCACACTTGATCTTGGATCTTGGCACTAGAACTCGTTTCCTTGCTTCCTTCTTCTTCTCCTTCTTCACCCCTTCACAAAATGGAACAAGATCACTTATAAGCTCACAAGAGGAAGGTTTAGGGTTTCTCACAGTGCTCTCAGGGGGAAAGTGACGAGATGGAGGCTATAATGGGGTTTAAATAGTGAGCAAACCCGGGGAGTTAGGGTTTCACCCAGACGGACGGACTCGCCGAGTCCAGGATATGAACTCGCCGAGTCGCCGGCTCCCGCGTGCACAAGATGCGCGACCCGACTCGGCGAGTCAGGCTAGAACTCGCCGAGTCCCTCTTGAAAACTTAGCCCAAATCAAATTAATTAACATACCGGAAACGGGTCGTTACAATTCTCCCCCACTTGTTTCAGACTTCGTCCTCGAAGTCTGCTACGGCTGGATCTGCGAATAACTCCGGGTAGTGCGTTCTCATTTCTTCTTCAGCCTCCCATGTCCATTCAGACCCCTTCCGATGCTGCCACTGCACCTTTACCAGCTGAATTACCTTGTTCCTCAAGGTCTTGGTCTTCCGTTCCAAAATTGCTATCGGCTTCTCGATATAATTCAAGCCGCTATCGACCTGGATATCCTCCAAGGGAACGACCGCTGTCTCGTCCACTAAACACTTCCTCAACTGCGACACGTGGAAGGTGTTGTGTATCAAACTGAGCTCCTCAGGAAGATCTAACCGGTAAGCAACCCGACCCACCCGGGCCAAAACCCTGAAAGGACCAATAAATCTGGGGCCCAATTTGCCCCTCTTCCGGAACCTGATGACACCTTTCCAAGGTGAGACTTTCAGAAGAACCATGTCTCCCACCTGGAACTCCAAGTCTGAACGCCTCTTGTCGGCGTAGCTCTTCTGCCGACTCTGCGCAGTCTGCAGTCTACTACGGACCTGCTGGATCAGTTCCGTCGTCTTGAGCACCACTTCGGTGCTCCCCATGACCCGCTGACCGACCTCGCCCCAACAAATCGGGGTCCTGCACTTCCTGCCATATAACATATCAAAAGGAGGTCGATCAATGCTCGCATGATAGCTGTTGTTATACGAGAATTCCGCTAAGGGAAGATACGTATCCCAACAGCCCCCAAAATCCAGAACACATGCCCTAAGCATGTCCTCGAGAGTCTGAATCGTCCTCTCGCTCTGCCCGTCAGTCTGAGGATGAAAAGCGGTGCTGAAATGGAGACGAGTACCCATCTCGTCGTGAAACCGCTTCCAGAATCTGGACGTGAAGCGAACATCTCGGTCCGACACTACCGATACCGGCACTCCATGACGTGCCACAATCTCTCGCACATAGATATCGGCTAACCTTTCCGCCGATATACTCTCCTGGATCGGAATAAAATGGGCACTCTTCATCAACCGATCCACCACTACCCATATCGAATCTACTCCACGTGCGGTCCTGGGAAGTTTGGTGATAAAATCCATGGTGATGTCCTCCCATTTCCACACGGGAATATCCAACGGCTGCATCTTGCCGTGAGGTTTCTGGTGCTCCGCCTTGACCTTCCGGCAGGTCAAGCACCTCTCAACGTACCAAGCGACGTCCCGCTTCATGCAGGGCCACCAATAATCAGGTCGAAGATCTCGATACATCTTCGTCGCCCCTGGATGGATAGAAAATCGAGACTTATGAGCCTCGTCCATCAATACCTGCCGTACCCCACCCCAGTACGGTACCCACACCCTACCATGAAGCGTCATCAAACCCCGACTGTCGTAGTCGAACGAAGCTACTCGACCCACTATCCTCTCGCACTTCTGCCTCTCCTCCTTGAGACCCTCCATCTGAGCCTCCTTGATCCGCTCCAACAAAGGAGTGATTACCGTCATCCTCATACACAAATCCCTGATAGGGGCCGCCGACACCTTACGGCTCAGGGCATCGGCCACCACGTTGGCCTTCCCTGGATGATACAGGATCTCACAGTCATAGTCCTTCAGCACGTCCAACCATCTCCTCTGTCTCATATTCAAACTCGGCTGATCCATAAGGTATCGTAAACTCTTGTGGTCCGTGTAGATAGTACAGCGGACCCCATACAGGTAATGCCTCCAAATCTTGAGGGCAAATACAACTGCCCCCAGCTCCAAGTCGTGGGTAGGATAATTAGCCTCGTGAGGCTTCAACTGTCTCGAGGCATAAGCCACCACATGGCCTCGCTGCATCAACACTGCTCCCATACCTGTGATCGAAGCATCACAATAGACCACGAAATCCTCAACACCCTCTGGCAAGGTAAGGATCGGAGCCTCGCACAATCTCTGCCTGAGAGTCTCGAACGCCGCCTGCTGCTCAGGCCCCCAACGAAAAACTACCGACTTCTTGGTTAGTCGGGTGAGCGGCACTGCTATCTTGGAGAAATCCTGAATAAACCTCCGTAATACCCTGCCAATCCTAGGAAGCTCCGAATCTCAGATGGAGACCTCGGGACCTCCCACTGCATCACGGCCTCAATCTTGGCCGGGTCAACCAAAATACCCTTCTGATTAACGAGATGCCCAAGAAACTGCACCTCGCGTAACCAGAACTCGCACTTGGAGAACTTAGCGAACAGTCTCTCCCTCCTCAAAGTCTCCAACACCTCCCGCAGGTGCTCCTCGTGCTGTCCCTGCGTCTTGGAATACACCAAGATGTCATCGATGAACACTATCACTGACCGATCCAGCATCGGTCTGCACACGCGGTTCATGAGATCCATGAACGCGGCTGGGGCATTGGTGAGCCCAAATGGCATCACCACAAACTCATAATGACCATACCGGGTCCTGAAAGCAGTCTTCTGTACATCCTCATCCCTGACCCTCATCTGGTGGTAACCGGAGCGTAGGTCGATCTTGGAGAACCAAGACGCTCCCTGGAGCTGATCAAACAAGTCATCTATCCTCGGAAGTGGGTAACGGTTCTTCACCGTTACCTTGTTCAACTCCCGGTAATCAATACACATCCGATGCGACCCGTCTTTCTTCCTCACAAATAAGATCGGCGCTCCCCAAGGCGAACTGCTCGGTCGAATGAAACCCTTGTCTAACAGCTCCTGAAGCTGTGTAGACAACTCCTGCATCTCAGGGGGAGCAAGTCGATATGGTGCTTTGGCTATCGGAGCCGCACCAGGAACCAGGTCGATCCTGAACTCAACCTGCCTCTCAGGAGGTATCCCCGGCAAATCCTCGGGAAACACATCCGGGTAATCTCGAACAATAGGAACATCATCGATCGTCGTCTTGCCCTTATCCCGGGCATCCAAGACGTAGGCTACATAACCGGCGCAACCCTGCTGAACGTAGCGCCTCGCCCTAGCGGCAGAGCAAAAGGTCAATCCTCGCTGGGGCCTCTCGCCTTGAACCACTATCTCTCCCCCACTGGGAGTGCGAACCCTCACTAGCTGAAGCTCACAATCAATCACCGCCCCATTGGGGCTTAGCCAATCCATTCCCACGATAACTTTATTCCCGCGCAGGGGAATTGGAACCAAATCCACTGAAAACTGCTCCTCAAATATCTGAAGGGAACACCCTCTATATACTTTGTCGACCCTCACGGTCCTATCATCTGCTATCTCAACCTCTAATGGACAATCCAGTTCCCCCGGAGCTCTGCTAAATCTCTTGCTAAGCGCAAGCGATACAAATGATCGGGTGGCCCCCGAGTCAAACAATACCAAAGCAGGGATGCCGTTCACCGAGAACGGCCCTAAATAAAGCGTACCATCAAATAATATTCAAACGATATATTAATAATTAAAAGATGAAAGAAATATACATACCCGTCACCACATCAGGAGTCGCTCGCGCCTCCTCTGCTGTCATCTGAAATGCCCTGCTCTTCGCCACCGGCGCATCAGCTCGGCCCTGACGGCCATCCGTGATCCTCAAAGTAGCAGGGGCGGGTGCATGCACCTTCCCTGCTGCAGCTAAACTGGGACACTGGGACCTTTTGTGTCCCCTCTGATTGCACTGAAAGCAAATCAGATCCGATGCTGTAACCGTAGTGGCAGGGGCCGTACAATCCCTACTCATATGCCCGGTCCGACCGCACTTGTAGCAGCCGGAACTCCCTGCCTTGCACGCCCCCTCGTGCAACCTCCCACACTTGCCACATCGACCGTGGCTCTGCTGACCCCTGGACCTGTGATCTGAAACCTTGGGCTTTTTGCCCACACTGCCTGCACCCGAAACCGCCTCTGGTTTCCTCTTCCTCTCCATCTCGAGATCAATCTCCCTCTCTCTGGCTCTAGCAATCATGTCGTCCAGTGTTTTGCAACTGGACCGGCTCACAAACATACGAATGTCGCTCCGCAACATCTCGTGATAACGGGCCTTCTTCATCTCCTCATCTGCTGCATACTGAGGAACAAGAAGGGCCCGCTCCCTGAACTTGGCGGTGATCTCCGCCACTGTCTCGGTAGTCTGGGTAAGATCCTGGAACTCCCTGGCTAACTGTTGCACCTCAATGACCGGTGCGAACTCCGCTCTGAACCTGGTAGAGAAATCAGCCCAGGTCATGGCATCCAATGCCGCATCATCCCCGATGGTATGTCCTACCTCCTTCCACCAGTCACGTGCCCTGTCCTTCAGGAGACAGGACGCCAATCTGACCTTGTCCCCCTCGGGACATCTGCTAGTGCGGAATGCGTTGGCCACATCCGCCAACCACCTGGTACTCGCTATGGGGTCCCGTGCCCCGTGATAGTCAGGAGCCCCGCATGCCCTGAACTCCCTGAAAGTGAGTGTGCGCGACCCCATCACGACCGCCATCTCAGTACGGAAGGTACTCAGTCTCTCATCCATCATCTCCAAAATGCCCTCCTTGATCGAACCGAAGATCACAGGAGTCTGCTCAAGTATGATGCGAGTAATCTCAGAAGAAAGGAACTCTCTGGTCTGCTCATCCATCTATCCGACCTCCGGGTCGGATCCCGATCCTGATCCTCCTCCGGCATCTAAACTGCCGGCTGCTGGCCTCGGACGCAAAACTACCATTCTGAAACATATCATAACAACATCAGAACATTGAAATATTTCAAGGGATCATGATACGACTACTAGCTTCCTGGTCTAATCTTGGCCTTCCTTGATTCGAGTACGGATCCTCTGCTTCCAGTAGTATGGGCCCCTACTACCTTCCACATCTATCCGTACTTTCCTCAAGAACTGCCTCGACTTCCCCAAGTCACTTCTACCGCTGCTATTCTCTGCTACTCTCACCCTAGGCTTGCCCTAGAGAAAACTCGAGCTCAATACGACTGGTCCTCAGCTGCTGTAGGTCTCCTTGCACTGCCAGTTAGCCATCACCTGAACACCATCACATGTGATGAGGATCGGATAATCCTTCAAGTAAAAGATCCGTCCCTACAACGGTTGGACTCAAACAAGAGCTGCGCAGTAGGGCCAGTTCCAACACTCTGGGATTATTCAAACCTGATTACATGTGGTGTGACGTGTCCACCTCATGGCTAACTCCCATTACTCGGAATCCCACTAAGCACAAAGCAAGCAACATTCGGACAAGGGAAACAGACTCACGCAAGCTATTCTTATAACAAGAAACTGCACTAGCATAGGATGCTAAGCTCATACTATCAGGCATAACCCTAACAGGCTATCCTACTGCTGTCTACTCAATTCTAGCATGCAATATTCATAGAGCTGTAACACATAAGCAGGCACATAAGGCATTCTCCTACACCCTTAGTCCTATTCTAGCATGCTGTTCTACTAAACTGAAATTGAACAAATAACTTGTATGGGTAATTTGGGAGTACTTACTTGAGCTCGGTTGACCGCATGCACACACCTCTATCTTAAAACAATTCTTTTCCTTCTAAGTGTTTTCAAAATTCTTTTGTAAAAACATTTTATTAAAAATCTTTTATTTCCCCTTAGTTTGAGTTCAGATACACCCGAGAGTGTATCCGAATCCCTCAAACCAGGGCTCTGATACCAACTTGAAACGACCCAAAAATACGACCCAAAAAATTTCGTTTTTAATACCATCAAAACTATAATCAGAGTATCATATAAATAAACCATGCGTGATATGCCCCAAAATATAATAAAGTACTGTGCGGAAACTGTAACATACTATATCCAAAAACAACAACTAAATCAAATCCAGACTAAAGCTGAAACGGTGGTGTGTGCGATGCCGTCACCCAGAGCTCTTCCCTTTGCTTGCGGAAGTACCTGAAACCAAAACTGAAACTGTAAGCACGAAGCTTAGTGAGCTCCCCCAACTTACCACATACCATACAACAACATATAAACACATATTGGGCCTTGCCCACTGCATCGGGCCGGGGCCCGGAAACTGCATCGGACCGAAGTCCGGAACTGACTGGGACCTTGTCCCCTGCATCGGACCAAAGTCCGGAACTAACTGCATCGGACCGGAGTCCGGAACTGACTGCATCGAACCGGAGTCCGGAACTGACTGCATCGGACCGGAGTCCGGAACTGACTGCATCGGACCGGAGCCCGGAACTGACTGCATCGGACCGAAGTGCGGAACTGACTGGGACCGTGTCCCCTGCATCGGACCGGAGCCCGGAACTGACTGAGCATAGCATAGCATATCATAACAAACATACTGCATACTGCATCGGGCCGCAACCCGGAACATAAAACACATAACACATAACACATGAATTATGTCTGAACCACGAAGGCATCAAACATACTAACTACTACATCGGACCGAAGTCCGGAAACTACTATTAACTGGACGGGCCGGCATTGTGGCCTTAGACCCGCCCCTACGGGAAGGAAACTCACCTCGTAAGCTAGCGGATGAGTGTGTGGCTCGGAAAGCTAACGGCTGCTGCTCCTGAATCTCCTTGGCTACAAATCCATAAACACACTCAATCAATCACTAGCACTACACTCAGGGTAAAATGACTCTTTTACCCTTGGTCAAAGTTGACTTACTCAGGGCTGACTCGCCGAGTCGGGATACCCGACTCGCCGAGTCCTAGACTCTCCGCTCAACTCTTACATGCTGTTACTCGTCGAGTGTGGCATCGACTCGACGAGTACCCTCTGGATCCAAGAACTCAGATGATCTTCATCCGACTCGCCGAGTCAGATGAACAGACTTGACGAGTTGTTCTTGATCCTCAAGAAGATTGCCTTGGACTCGCCGAGTTGTATGAACAAACTCGCCGAGTCCCTCCATCACTAAGTCTACTCTTAACTCGCTGTGTCCACTCCCTAACTCACCTCGTCCACTCGACACTGAAGAAACTGAAGAACTCGGGACTCGCGACCTGACTCGTCGAGTCGTTCTTCCGACTCGCCGAGTCGCCGCCATGCAACATATTTTTACTCGATTTCTCTTGAATCCAACACATGCAAATGATAGATCTAGGTCCATTAAGCTGTTTTACCACGTAAAGTTTCCAACTTTACGTGCACAACCACATGAATGAGGGAAATAAGACTAAAATATGCACAATAAGGGTAGATCCATGGCTAATAAGCAATGTAACTCCAAAAAGACAGTGGATCTGGACTCTACAACACCCCAACACTCAGATCCAAAGGTATTTCGGCTTAATAACACATTCAAGCAAGCATAAAGCTTGGAACAAGCATCAAATAGCCCTTAAAAGAGCTCTAATGGAAGTTTAAGCATGAAACCAGAAGAGAACTCCGAAAATACCTCAATAAGCTCACACTTGATCTTGGATCTTGGCACTAGAACTCGTTTCCTTGCTTCCTTCTTCTTCTCCTTCTTCACCCCTTCACAAAATGGAACAAGATCACTTATAAGCTCACAAGAGGAAGGTTTAGGGTTTCTCACAGTGCTCTCAGGGGGAAAGTGACGAGATGGAGGCTATAATGGGGTTTAAATAGTGAGCAAACCCGGGGAGTTAGGGTTTCACCCAGACGGACGGACTCGCCGAGTCCAGGATATGAACTCGCCGAGTCGCCGGCTCCCGCGTGCACAAGATGCGCGACCCGACTCGGCGAGTCAGGCTAGAACTCGCCGAGTCCCTCTTGAAAACTTAGCCCAAATCAAATTAATTAACATAACGGAAACGGGTCGTTACAATTTTAAAAATCATGATACTTCATTTGCTGAAAATCCCAGTATATAAAAGTCTTTTGAGAACACGATTGCCTCAAATAAAATCCTAATGATGTCATAATCAATAAAGATATATAAGTTACAACGTAAAGACCTAATGGTCATGACACCATTGCAGCGAGTCTCTTAATCACTAAACATCCTAATCAAGTTCCAGTAACTTAAGTCTTGATACCTGTGATGCATACAAACTGAAATGGGTCAGGTTAAGAAACATGGTGAGATACATAGGGATTTCAGTCCCATAATATTATTATGATAATTTTCCTTAATTATCAACCTTGCGAAACCAATTGTTACCAATCAATATATTTCAAATTTAGATACTTATAAACCAATCATACCCATCCCAATCGATCCTCACAGATCCTAGTCCACAGTTATCATGAAGATAAACTGTTTTAGAATAAGGGTTTTACTACACAACTAGGGGTTTCGTTGTCTGGTGAAAGTCAAAAAGGTACATGAGCCATTAGAATATTTGACGAATATGGTATCCCATTTCATCTACGTCTGTGGGTAACCCACACTAGGAACGTAATTCACAAGACCGTATAGAATGATCAAGTGTTGTCATGTTACTCTGGGAGATGACCAGACATACCATTATAATTATCTGATCCGGACCCACTACTTTTTGTCATCCAAAAAGGAATACTATTTGTACCCAGGTACGTATTCCGTACCACCAACACCTGAAAGTGTCATGGAATAGAACTATACTCTCCATTCCTAACTTACACATATTTTGTAAATGAGACTACCTAATATCAAACATAATTGAACTAGGCATCTATAATAAGTCTTATCTTACCAGTAGGCAAGACTATGAGGCTTATAATCAATTTTACTACCTACTTCTGTTTAGACAACTCTATATAGTCCTAGTGTATATATTCAACACAAAGTATTAGGCATTTAATATACATTTATCTTTTTAGTAATAATACTTATATTATCATGGAATATACATCTCTTATCACATATAGAAACGTATCTGGTATAGTCTAACACATATTCCAGTCAACCAACATATAATTTACACATAACGTTCAATAGATATTTAATACTTTAATTAATATTTGTATTAAAATCATGTTCATGAATGGGACTATGCACTAACTTGTTAAAAGTGGATGACTGATGCTTTGGGTAGAGCTTCGCCTAACCCTTAACTTTTCCTTTGACGTAACCTAAGTACAATTATTACTAGGTTTTAGTCTTATATTCTCTATGAGTAATGATAATCTAAATTCCTCACCAATCCAAATGTCTACATCGAGATCTATCAAGTAAGGAGAAACCAAGTAAGAGCATATCAGAGGTAGGATCCGTTTGGTATACATAGTATAGTGTTTGGAAATCATACTTTAAACACCTCATTAAATCTAGCATGGACATCACCCTCGTAAGTAGATCAATTTGTATTATGATATGGAATCACTGATAAATCTTATTTATAGATTCATAATAATGACTATGAATATAAATATAAGTTACACTTGAATTAAGAGAAGTGCAGCTTGACTTACAGAGATTTTAGCGAAAAGTCAGAAATTGCACTGGGCGTTCGCAAAACTCCAGCCTGATAGCTTCTATTTGTCGGGCTCGCTAATGATTTAGAACCCCACTAAAAAAATTCTGAGTTTAGAAGAAAATTGAATCTCTAAGGAAGAAAACCGATCAAGAGAGAAAAGGATGTGGATGTAAGTGAAATGAGCAGAAAATGGTATCTATTTCTAGGGGTATGGGTGGGGGAGGGGCGGACGACACCGTGCTTTTCCAAGAGGCACATCGTGCCACAAAGCTGACTTCGCTCCTCGGCACTTGCGACAAGTGGCATGCTCATACTGGTTCAATGTGGCTAGCTTCTAGAAGCGTGCATCGCGCTTATATGTGACTGGCATCGACGGAAATTTTCCAAAAATTAGTATATTCTTCATACGAGTCCTATTTTTGATATTCTTTTATATCCAACTATCGATGATATCTAAAATTTTCATTTAGGGTCTGTCGGTTAATTCTCATAGTATTTTTAAAGTTATATTTTTAACAAACTTAGACTATTAAAGTCTATATAAAAATCATAATTTTTTCATACAAAATCCGTTATCGCCTGTCTTTATATCAACAGACTCCTATTCACAACATATTCAACTCTCATTTAGATTGTTTTGCCTAACAATCAACCGATTTTAATTCCGATTTTTGTGCTGATACAATTGTATTGAAACTTCGAAAAATCATAACTTCCTTATATGAAGTCAGATTTGGACGTTCTCTATATGCATGCTCTCGGTTTTATGGTTACTACGAATTTTGTTTAGATTACTTAAGTTAATAAGCAATCGATCTCCGATTCATTTTTCATGACGCACACAGCCATGTTGGTTTGATCGCGAAACTTAGAAGAAGCATAACTCCTTTATACGAAGTTAGATTTAAGCGCTCCTTATATCCACAGGATAGCCATTATGACTACTATATCTTTAGCTGAGATTATCAATAATATCTTAAATGTCTAGCCCAAATCTGCAGCAATTACAATAGGTTACTGGTAAATACTAACTCTTAGTGAAAAAAAATCATTTTTTCAAAGCCAAGAATTCCTGACTTTTCCAAAAAGTCAATAAAGAGTTTGAGAAGCAATTACAAACACGCCCGAAGAAAAAGGAAAATGTGGCTGGTTTTATAATGGGATTCGTCTAGGGTTAAGGGTTTTAAACTCTTATCCTTTCACTTCGTATAATTATCCCTTGATATGCGATATAATTACCGCCAATTCAAATAAATAGCTATTTACACGTAAGCCTTGTACTATTTTATATAAAGAGTGGAAAGGGGGTAGGAATAATTAAAGTCTTTACACGTAAACCCTTGTAGTATTTTAGTTTCTAATTAATCACCATCTCATAACGAATTAACAAAGTAGTCCCTCTAATTTTTCTTTTATCATCTTATGCTTAAATAATATATTGTGTGTAACCCAAAACGACTCTACTATTTATAGAAATATCATTAACTTGTGAAAATGGACATTTTTCCAACAATAACATATGTATGAGAAATAGTCAATGAACGGTAGCTAAGGATCCGATTTTGTTGGGATCTTTAGTCACGACAATGAACCAACATGTTGTGCACATAAGTTGGTCTTAGGTTAGGCTAATGGAGTTGGTTTGTTGAGGTTAAAAATTGGCCTCGTCTTGTATTATGTTTTAGGAAGTTATGTGATTTTGTTGAGATTTAGCTTAACAACATTGTTAAGGAAATGGATGAAGATTAAAACAAAGCAAAATAAAACAAAACGATTGATTGAAACAAAAAAAAAATCTTTAATAGTTTCAAAGTCAAAACACGAATCATTGTCACTCTAATCGTTAACAAATATTGTTCCATGGTCCGAAATTACGTTTTGTTATAAAAATAATATTTCTTCTTAAATATGATGTATTAAAAAAAAATATATGAAATTTTCTTTGAAAACTGTTAGAAATATGAGTGGTTTTTCGAAAAAAATAATAATAATAAAGTAGTGGCTTTTCGGATAAATGGTTGAAAAAAAATAATAATAATAAAGTAGTGACTTTTCAGATAAATGGTTGAAATTGTTTTTTTTTTTTATTTTATTGAAAATTCCTTTTTATAACGGGGTAGATTCTCAAAGGTATAGCGACTTAATATGATATTATAATAGCAAATAAATGGAAGTTTGTTGTCATTTCTTGCATTTAGCGCTTTCATAATAATGTATATATTTATTGATACTTACCTCTGATTCTCGAAGACCTTTATAGTACCTTTTAACAGCAACAAAAATTCCAACACACCTTGTTGATGGGGCAAACGTTTTATCATCAACCCAACCTGTGAACACCTCGCCAAAACCATCCCTATCGATGAGCCACTCTTGACTAAAGTTGCTTGTAGTCCTTTCCAAATCGCTAAACTTAAATATTTTCAAACTTGGAATAGGAATTGTGAAACATTTTTCTTCATCCTTTACATTATCACCATCACTTCTAATTTTACCCTTGCTATTACTTGATAGCTTTGAATCATCATGGGCTGAAATAGAAACAGAATATATAATTGCTATTTCAAATCCCCCAGTCCCCCACCACTATACAGTAGTTCTTATTTACTTCATTAATTTAATACCCTATATATCAATTGTCTTTCCTATCCCAATATATATATCTGAATATTAGCATTCAACTGTTTTATACATAGTTCACCTATCTATTTCCCTTTTAAATGGTTCCTTTTTAAATATAACTATTTTTATCATTAATAGAACTTAGGTAAATTATTAGAAAACCTAAATGGTTCTTAAGAACCTAAATCAACAAACATCCAACGAAAGTTTTAGTATGATTCCTATTACACCTAGCATCAAAACCCGACAAACATGTTGATCAAAAGTCATTGTTCATTACTAATATGAATTGATGCTAATTAGGGCTAGATGATTGGATTTTATAACTTTATCATAACTAGGGTTTAATTTCCAATGTTTTTCATGTTCTAAATGTATAGTGGTTGTGTTTTAAAATTTTAGTAATTTTCAGCTAATGCATGCACAGTTGGATACGCAAAATTTAAAGAATCTATACACACAATTCAATAGGAGCTTGAAATACCAGGGTTCTCTCACCATTGAAGGGAAAGACATCTAGCATTCTTCGAAATATTGTTTTGCTAGTCTGTGAGGAACTATTAATTTTCTGTTGCAAGTTTTGTATAGAATCAAGAGTGACCACAACTTCATGTAACAAAATATTTGAGCTCTTGACATCATGATGTATAACACCAAACTCGATCCCAGTTCCAGTGTGGAGGTAGTCTAACCCACGAGCAGTACCTATACAGATGTTGAGTCGTTGAAGCCATGAAAGAGGGGTATGGAGTTTATGGGGGTGGTTGTTAGATTTGGGGTATAGTAAGGCTTGGAATTCTGAGAATTGTGTAAAACACTTTCAGATTAAAGCATTTGGGTGGTACTCCCAATATTCTTTAATCGGATAAGACTCAGAGGGACAAGAACTTGGAATGCTTTGATGATTATTTCGTTGTACCAGAAAATGAGACCAAAAACGAATTTATGATCTTTGTCTGAAAACTGTCATATGACAGTTTCAAACTGTCATAAATTGTAAAAACTGACATAAAACGAAAGTTTGGATAAGGGTCAAACAATGGTTAATTATCTGAAAATACGTTTTTCTGATGCATTTTTTATATAGCAACATACCCTATATAAAAAAAATTCCGCATTGACCTGGCAGCTCGACAGGGGCTGCCACCCCTTGGACTCCGCTCCTAGGGGCACTGCCCCCGGACCCCCGTTCGTTTAGGGGCTTCCCCCCTAAATGACAGTGTACTTTGAAAACTTGATCAAACTTAAACAAGTGTGTACTCCACACCTTCCTTACTTGTTTAATATTTATCAAGATCACCTTTGGTCAACAAAGTAATCCCATTACACTTAAAAAAATATTGAGGATAACAAATCACCAACAATGGTCTTCGAGTGTTCCATTGGGCATATATTCATAGATCAGGATCATCTCTTTTTCATGATTACAGTAACCAAGCAAAGACACAAGGTGACAGTGGCGTAACTTGGAAAGCATCTCAACTTCTGCCCAAAACTCTGTTGCTCCTTGAGACGACATGGAATCCAATCGTTTAATGGCAACAATGGTGACACTTGATCCGTTGATAATGTTTCCTTTGTAAACTTTTCCAAATCCCCCATGCCCAATTACTAATGATTCATTGAATTTATCGGTTGCTATGAGAATCTCAAAAAAATTAAAGTGACGACATGGTTGTAACCATTCTATGGAGGAGGAGGAGGTGGATGGTTGAGATTCCTTTCCCTTTCCGGTCACCGCCAACATATTTATTATGCAAAACCAAATGAAGAAGGAGAAACAAAAGTTACAATTGTTGTTCTATGAATGATATTGAAGCTTCACAGTCAACCTTCAAAATGATAGAGATGAGCTCAACGTCACTCCAATATTTGAAGCTACATAGTCAACCTAAGAAATCGTCAACATGTATTGCTGATGTATTATTTTATAGTATATAATATTATATTATCACATTTTTTTTAAATTTTATCATCACTATTATTAATAAATATATATGACTAGAATTATTGCCTAAATATAGAATTAAGTGTTGAAAATCTCAAAATGAACCAAACGAAAAACTATGATGCAGGCAAGAACAGATCGAGGTTTCAAGCTCACATCCTTTTTCCTTTGTAAGGATTTTGTAATCAATCAAGCGCCATCATAACATAAAATCACAGGCTGTAGAAGAAAATTAGAAAAAGGAACAATAAACTAATGATTTATAAACTTAACCGATTTATTAGACATTAAGAGAAATTGAGGTTCTACAGAAAATGTGAGATGGAACATCCTAACCGGTGTAGAGGAGGCATGGATATATTACAAATGAAAGAACAAAGTTTATATATTACAAAGACAAAAACAATTTGTGGTCGGATTATTAAAATCTAGGGTTTAGGTCATTTTTGGTCACTTAACTTTTAGTTTTGTGTTTATTTGGGGCGTGTTTGGTACGGAGCTTTTGGAAGCGTTCGGAGCTTCTAGCTTCTAGCTTTTGATAAAACTCTCTAGTTTAAACAAAAGTTTCGTTTGTTAGTACGGGTGTTTAGCTTTTAGTTTTAATAAAATGTTCCGATTCTAAAAGCTACTTCATGTAGCGTTTAACAAAACAGTCATGAGCTTTTGAAATCAATTTCCATAATTACCCTTAAAAATATATTTATATATTTATTTATTTTTAATCAATTGTCCTTTTATGTAACTTTATATATTTCAAAAGTTTCCAGCTACTTTTGCCAAACATTCATATAACAAATAAAAGCTACAGCTTCCTGCTACCAGCTATCCGCTACCAGCTAACCGTTACTCGCTTCCAGCTAACAACTATTTTTGTCAAACACCCCCTTGGTCACTTAACTCTTTTTAAGTTTTAAAAGGCCATCGAACTTTTAACTTTGTGCTTTAGTCACTTAATTCTTGTTTTGTCACATTTAGTCACCTAACTTTTAACATTGTGCTCATTTAGTCACTAAACTTTTAATTTTTTTAAAAGTTTAGTGACTAAATGAGCACAATTTTAAAAGTTAGGTGGCTAAATGAGTACAAATCTAAAAGTTAGCTGACTAAATGTGACCAAACCAAAAGTTAAGTGACTAAATGAGTACAAAATCAAAAGTTTGATAACCTTTTAAAACTTAAAAATATTGAAGTGACCAAATGAATACAAAACCAAAAGTTAAGTGACAAAAAATGACCTAAACTTAAAATCTATAGATAAAATCAATTCAATAATAAGTAGCATGTTTTTAATAATATTATTCTAACTCGGCCGAGCTTTATCCTAACCTCTCTTTCAATATATGGTGAGCATTAGGTGGTGGATTGGATGAGACGGAAGGAAACTGGATTATAATAGACTAGACAGACATTGTGTATAACGTCTGGTAAAATAAAAACAAGAACATAAAAAAACGTTAAAATTACCATATTATCTTTTTATAATAATAACATTCGCATAACTTCAAGGTAAACAATGTTTTTCATAGAAAATTGTTATAAATCCATAAATTAAAACAAATTCTAATACCGATTACTCAAAATCACTTCAATATCAACAAAGTTTTCAACTAAAACTGTTTAAAAAGTAAAGGTAATCATTTTCACATATAATTTCATAAATACAAAACCAATAGGTTAGAACTTGATTTAGTCTTGATATATACTAAATTAGGAGTTTGATCTTACTATTAAATTTATGTTTGTATGTTTTTGCTTTATGCCTTTGCACACAAAGCTTTACTTCCGGAAGATGTAGTTGATCACAAACAATACTTTGAAGCTTGATTATTTAAAAATATCTTATTTTTTAACATCGCGTATATTTAAATAGAGCCATGTAACCATGTTTGGGTGGGGTCTACGGCATCCTCTCAACACTATACGGTTTCTTAACAAATCTATGATTTTTTTTAACAAAAATCACTACAATGCGTTGTACATGAAGTTTTATACAAGCTACAAACAAAAAAAAAACATTTTTTTTATAGAAACCGTAGGTGCAAAAGAAACCTACGGTTTACAAGTATTTAATTCACGTTTTGTGCATTGAAGGCTTCTACACCGTAGGTTTCTTAGGAACCTACGGTTTCAATTTATTTATTTACTTTTGTTTTTTTCCACAAAAAAAACGCTTATACAAGCAACCCTATTAAACAAGATAAACATAAAAAAGGTTCTAGATTCAACGATACACATGATTGTTTTTTGAAGGTTCCATTGAGAGAGAATTTTGGATTTGAAATACACACAAAATGAGAAAAAATAAATTTTTTAACTTTATATATTCTAGGCTATTTGTGCCGCAAAACAATAGCTAGCCTACCAAACTGTAGGTAGCCCACTAAAAGCGTAGTCAAACAGCCTTTGACCGTAGTCAAACAGCCTTTGATCGTAGGTAATTTCGAAGTCTACATCTTTGGAGGCTATTTCCGGCTAATGGCTTAATTTTGGCCAAAAACTAAAAAATAATTAGTAAAAATGACTAGTTTAGTAACTATCCCAATAAAAAACCAAATGTATGCTAAATCAAATGTTGAAACAAGAAAACCCAAAATTCTACATAAAAAAATGAAACTAGTAATTAGATCCTAACTTCATATACAATGAATCATCATGAATCATCGATGCTCAAATAAAATGTTGAAATTAAACCTTGAGACTGAAATTAAAACTTAAAACTCAAAATTAACTTGATTTCGATTTTACATTCCAACCTATGTTGATTTCAAAAAGCTTAATCGATTTAAAAAAAAATCATAGTAGAAAAAACATTACTAATTTCAAACCAAAGAAAAAAAAAGGTGAGCCAAGAGGATGAAGACGATGAGGATCAAGAGGATGCAAAATCAATTTTAGGGACTATGGGTTTGGTGACAATGGTGGATGATCTGAAATCGAGTAGCAATGGAGCATCAATGTAGAAATCAAGTAGAAAAAGACCACCTTCCCCTCATTTGAGCAACAATAAACAAAAATGATGATGATTTAGAAGATGTGATTGTCGTTGGTGGTGTAGAAGATCCGATGTCGACGATCTAAGAGGGTGACTTGGATTTCATCTCAAACCAACTTACTAATTTATTGTTTTTTTTGAAAAGTTAATAAGTAAAAAAAAAAATGTTTGGCTAAAAGAAAGAGACTTTAAAACAACTTTGCTTAACCCTTTAATAAGGAGATTTTAAGAACTTAGAATTTGTAACTTTTCAAAACTTCTAATGATTTTTTGAGTTGTAAAAATCAATATTACCTTAAAATACCCTTAAGCTAAGAGAAATTAAAAAAAAAAAGATACCTTATTGACTTATTGACTTTTTTCCACCACAAAAACTAATCTAAACATTTTTTAAAAGCTCAGTTTCTTACCACCATAAGGCGATAAATTCTTTTGTCTAAAAGTCCTTTTGATGATCAAAATGAAATCTCAAACACTCTCTAAGTGGTTTAGGGTTTTAAATATAAGAAAAAAGATAATAGATGGTTGTATCATATCTCGATAAGAAGGGATTGCGTGGGTAGATAGGGTAGGGGTGGGTAAGGGTGGGGTGTGACTCTTTTTTTTTAATCCGATACATAATAAACAAATAAGAAATAAATAAGTGTGGTATAGTCTTTTCAAGTATGTTAGGTGTAACGACCCAAAATTTAAGACCAAAACCAAAAATTTCTTTAATAAGTCATTACTTAAAGTAACATCATCATTCCAAAACATAATATGAGTATAAGTTTTCAAAACATATGTTCGTTATCAGAGTAAACATCCCCAGGCTGTCTAATCTATGGTGTGTGCCATGCGATCACCCCGAGCTCTTTCCTCCACTACCGGAAGTACCTGAAACCAAAACTGAAAACCGTAAGCACGAAGCTTAGTGAGTTCCCCACCCTACCACATACCATGCATAACCACATACTGCACATACTGGGCCACGCCCCCTATCTTGGGCCTCGCCCCCTTACCTCGGGCCTCGCCCGCTACAACAGCCCCGCCGCTCCAGGCCCCGCCTGGCTTCGAGCCCCGCTCGGATACAGATCTGTTTTACTTAGGCCTCGCCTGTCACAGGGCCTCGCCCATCAACAAATAATAACACATAAACATTTCATAACACATAACTAACACATGCAACTGGTTCTGTCCTAAGGCCTCGCCTTTCCTGGGCCTCGCCCATGTCCTGCTACTGAGGAGTCATGAAACCCCATCCATGCTCCTAATGGTAGTGAGGTACGGGCCTAGCCCACTCTCACTCCTGTTCTAATTCGGGCCTCGCCCCTAATCTGCTACTAGTGAGATATGGAACCCCATCCACACTCTGCTATTGGTGAGATTCGGGACCTCGCCCACACTCACCTCCCTACCAGGTACATACATGTATCACACAGACAACAAGTATAAACTATCATATATAAACAATTCCTTGGGCACCCGCCCGCTATTACTGGACCTCGTACTGCAAACAATGCTAGCATACTATGCCTAGGGCTAACCCCCAGGTCTTCTACTCATAACTACATGGGCCGGCATTGTGGCCTTAGACCCATTCACACAAAGAGAAACTCACTTGAACTGGCTGAACTTGTTGATGATCTCACTAGCTGCTTCCCGACAACTCACGGAACTCCTGCTCCCCTTGCTCCCCGAACTACCAATATCAATGCAACACTGAGTCTAACTGACCCCCGAAAGACAATCAAGTCCACCCTGGTCCAAAGTCAAAGTCCTGGTCAAAGTCAACCTTCCAGGTCAACCCTACTCGCCGAGTCACCCTACTGACTCGCCGAGTTCAAAATGATCAGATTCCTTTCATTCGCGACTCGACTCGCCGAGTCTACCGATTTCGGAGTCCAGACCTGTTCAACTCACTGAGTCTCCACCCGACTCACTGATTCGAGTCACAACCCGAAGGGTTTGGGGTTTTGCGACCTGACTCGCCGAGTCCAAGAACAGACTCGCCGAGTCCAAGGCAATCTTCATACGACTCGACGAGTTGTTCATCCCACTCGTCGAGTTTCTCCAAAACTTCATGCTACTCGCCGAGTCCACTCAAAGGACTCGTCGAGTCCCTTCAGATCTCCTTACATGCAGAGGATTTTTGAGTCATGCATGGACTCCAAACTATAGATCCACCCTTCCCAAGCCTATTCCACACGTAAAGTTGCAAACTTTACGTGTAGAGAAGGAGATCTAGGCAAGATACGCCATTAACTAGGGTGTAAGGCCAAGGGACTTCAAAATCGACTTAATGGCTGATACTTTATGCTTCTCCAGGCCCTAAAACACTTGAATCTGAAGTAGCAACTCCAGATCCGGCTTCTAACCCAAAATAATAACATTATGGCAAAAGAGCCCCAACAACCACACATAGATCTAGGTGCAAAAAGGGTCCCGGAACTAGTTTATTACCTCCAAGTGCTCAGAATGAACTCACAATCCCAGATCTATAGCTCCTTCTTGCTCCTCCAAGTTCCTTCTTCCTTTTCCAAGCTTTAATGCACCTTCCAAGGCTCAACTAGGAGATATGACGGCTAGGGTTTGATATCCAGGGCTAAAGAGGCAGTAAGGAATCCTAGGAAGAAGATTAAGACATTTATATAGGCCCCAAGTCCCGAATTTAGGGTTTTCCACGCACAGACCAGACTCGCCGAGTCACCTTGACCGACTCGCCGAGTCGGTCGCTTACACCTCGACCCGGATCCCGCTCGGACTCGCCGAGTCCCTCCTTGGACTCGCCGAGTCGGCCCTTAAATTAGGGCTTTTCTTTCCCTTCTTGGCCTTTGAAACTTTGGGTGTTACAACTCTCCCCCACTTAAACTAAACTTCGTCCTCGAAGTTTACTATACTCTACTGTCGGCGATCAACCTCCAAAGCCCCACCATCCATTCTAGCACCAGCTGCCTAACTTTGTTGGCCTTCCGTTTAATCATTCAGACCAACGCCAATCCTTACAGATAATAACTTCGGATGCATCCTGACCATGAACATCCTGGAAACACAACTTACTCCACCGACAATCTTTCTGGTAATCTCGGAGTACTGCAACATAAGGGTCCACCCCTTCTTTCCTTGCGCGATTTCCCTGTCTTCCCAAGGCAACGCTCCATAACCATCTATCCCTTCTGCCGCTATGAAGACCCTTTCCTCACCAAATCTATTAATCCCGCCACTCCCAGTACGGGTCATCGTTGCCAGTACCCTCTGGGCATTCATCCTGCTATCATTTGGTGTTGAGCACCCCATGATCGACTAACTGAATTCCACCATACTCTGCATCCCCGCACTGCTACTGACTAGGAATCCTGCTATTCTTATCTGGCTTCCGAATGAACTGAGGCCATCCTGGTCCCTACCAACCTATCAACAACTGGATTACCGACCCTCACCGATTATTGACCCAACACAACCACTAGTCGCTCCCAGCGACATTCGAAGATACTTCCGCCACCTATACAGCTCAATCTAGTCTACCATGCTGGCACTACAATTTCCTGGGATCCCCGATCCCCTTGTCTAGACGCTAAGATCCTACCAGGTCCTACCTGTGCTGCTAAAACTCACGGGCCTCACCCACGGGTCTCACCCAACCGTACTACTGAGCCACCCGACTCTCAGGTCTCACCTATACTGCTATCCTCATACGGGCCCCGCCCACGGGTCTCACCCGACTGTATCCTGGAGAGGCCTCTTCCAAGGTCTCATCTCTCCATGACTATACAGGCAACTCCATACCATTCTCATCCATTTTCCATTCCCGATCCCTATCTGAATGTTAGGAGATAAGGGCCTCGCCCCGACTCCGCCAACGAGCTACTACAAAATGCTACGACTGCCCCGTAGTCTTACATCACTTTCCACCACTGACTGCTGACACAAAAACATCTCCTGCTATTTGACCTCAAGATCCCCATTTCGACTCACACGAGCTCTACATGTGGCCCTTTAACCTGAATCCGAACCACATACCCACCATTACCCTTCACACGCACGCGCTGATGGGAAGTTCTCAAACTCCCAACCCTGAACTTTTAAACGCTGAACTACCCCTTTTCCTTATCAGAAATCATATACCCGATCTGGATTCGCGTGCCCTTACCCTTATACACTCGGAGGATTCTCCCCCACTACGATCCTGCTTACATCTCGATGATCGATGAGAAGAAATCCCAATCCTTGCTACCATAATCAATCCGCTGAGGAATCCCAAGCTTACCATAGCTAAGGATCCAACCTGTCCATTTTAAAACTTATACGGCTCCGAACTAGCGAGACATACCGAGTCCCTCCAAGGCATGCTACGGATACTGCACTCAAAGTAACCTTCTTCGATACAACTCATCCCTTAATTACTAACCAATAACCAAGGTATGCAAATGGCATATAACTCGATCCCAATGAACCCGCTCGAAAATAAAATTCTCAACCGCTAATGATGCAGAACCATAACAATATAATCATGCACAAAATAAAAGAACTGAAAACGGAAGTCACATACCTGCAATGTCCGGCGTTGCTTGCATCTCCAAAGTAGCCATCTAAAAAGCCCTGCCTCCTACCGCAGGCGCCTCCGCACGGCCCTGACGGCCGTCTGTGATCCTCAAAGTTGTAGGAGCGGGTACCATCACCCGTCCTGCTGAAAACAAACTAGGGCACTGGGCCTTCTTGTGGCCATGCTGATTGCAGTGAAAACATATCAAGTCTGATCCCTGGGTGATGGTAGCAGTACAATCTCTGCTAAAATGACCCGTCTGACCGCACCTGAAACAGCCAGACTCACCACCACTACCACTCCTGCACGCGCCCCCGTGCGTCCTGCCACACCTTCCTCATCGACTACGGTCCTGATAATCCCTCGACCTTGAGTCCGTTCCCTTGGGCCTTTTTCCCGAACCCGCGGCTACCTGAACCTCATCCAGCTTCCTCTTTCGGATCTGCTCCAAATCAATTTCCCTCTCCCTGGCCCAAGGAATCATATCCTCCAGAGTCTTACATCCGGACCTGCTCACGAACTCCCTGATGTCATCCCTCAGCATCTCGTGATATTGTGCCTTCTTCATCTCCTCATCCGCGACATACTGCGGAACAAGAAGGGCTCTCTCTCTGAACTTGGCGGTGATCTCCGCCACAGTCTCAGTAGTCTGCGTCAAATCCTGAAACTCCCGGGCCAACTGTTGCACCTCAAATAATCGGCGAAAACTCCGCTCTAAACCTCGCTGAGAAATCACTCCAAGTCATCGCGTCCAAAGCGGCATCATCCCCCAAAGTGTGACCAATCTCCTCCCACCAATCCCTCGCTCTGTCCTTCAGAAGACAGGAAGCGAGTCTGACCTTGTCCTCCTCAGGACACCGGCTCGTACGGAATGCGTTGGCAACATCAGCCAACCATCTGCTGCTAGCGATGGGGTCCCTAGCCCCATGATAATCTGGTGCCCCGCAAGCCCTGAACTCCCGAAATGTCAAGGTACGCGCTCCCAACAAAGCAATCATCTCAGTACGGAAGGCTCCCAGCCTCTCATCCAAAATCTCCAATATACCCTCCTTGACCGTGCCAAAGATCACAGGAGTCTGAGCTAGAATACTGCGCGCAACCTCCGCTGATATCAACTCCCTCATCCGCTCCTCGAGCTGCTCGACCCCTAAACCCGAGCCTAATCCCTCTCCGGCGCCTGATCCGCCCGCTGGTCCCTCTTGCAATGTCACCATACTGAAACATACAACATAACCACTATCAGAATACTCCTCACTGCTGCGAGACCAAACATACTCACTACCAGGTTCCCGGTCTTGTCTCGGCCTTCCCTGAATCGAGTACGGATCCTATGCTTTCAGTAGTACGGGCCCATACTACCTTCCACATCTATCCGTAGTTTCCTCAGGAACTGCTTTGACTCCACCAGGTCCCTTTTTGTACTTCTACTGCTCCCAGCACTACCTCATCCTAGGCTTACCCTAGGGAAACCTTTGACTCAACTCAACCAGTCCTCAGCTGCTGAAGGCCTTCTTTCAATGCCAATTAGCCATCACCTAGATACCATCACATGTGACGAGGCTCAGATAATCCTTCAAGTAAAAGACTCGTTCCTACAACGGTTGGACTCAAACAAGAGCTGCGCAATAGGACCAAATCCAACACTCTTAGATTATTCAACCTTGATCACATGTGACGTGACGTATCCACCTAATGGCTAACTCCCATCACTTAGAATCCCACAATGCACAAAGCAAGCAGCATTCAGACAAGGGAAAATCTAACCATGACATGCTCAAGCAATCATATCCACATAGCAAGAATCTGAACTAGCATGCAACACAACTCATAACTCAGGCATAACCTAATCAGGCTATCCTACTACTGACTATTCAGCACTATCATGCAGATCAAAAGCACATATAACAGGCACATAAGGCATCCTCCTTAGATCCTTAGTCCTAATCTAGCATGCTGCTCTATTAACTGATAATCAAAACATAAACTTGTATGGGTATTTTGGGGTACTTACTTGAGCTCGGTTGATTGCATGCACCACACCTCTTTTCTCTTTTCAAGTTCTTTTCTTTCTGAATTCTTTTTACTTTTATAAAGCCGTTTTCTTTCTCAGAACTCTCTTTACAAAACTATCTTTTCGCTTTTGAAAACTTTTTATCCGACCCCTCAGTTTGAGTTCAGGCACACCCGAGAGTATGCCCGAATCCCTCAAACCAAGGCTCTGATACCAACTTGTAACGACCCAAAATTTAAGACCAAAAATTTCTTTAATAAGTCATTACTTAAAGTAACATCATCATTCCAAAACATAATATGAGTATAAGTTTTCAAAACATATGTTCGTTATCAGAGTAAACATCCCCAGGCTGTCTAATCTATGGTGTGTGCCATGCGATCACCCTGAGCTCTTTCCTCCGCTACCGGAAGTACCTGAAACCAAAACTGAAAACCGTAAGCACGAAGCTTAGTGAGTTCCCCACCCTACCACATACCATGCATAACCACATACTGCACATACTGGGCCACGCCCCCTATCTTGGGCCTCGCCCCCCTTACCTCGGGCCTCGCCCGCTACAACAGCCCCGCCGCTCCAGGCCCCGCCTGGCTTCGAGCCCCGCTCGGATACAGATCTGTTTTACTTAGGCCTCGCCTGTCACAGGGCCTCGCCCATCAACAAATAATAACACATAAACATTTCATAACACATAACTAACACATGCAACTGGTTCTGTCCTAAGGCCTCGCCTTTCCTGGGCCTCGCCCATGTCCTGCTACTGAGGAGTCATGAAACCCCATCCATGCTCCTAATGGTAGTGAGGTACGGGCCTAGCCCACTCTCACTCCTGTTCTAATTCGGGCCTCGCCCCTAATCTGCTACTAGTGAGATATGGAACCCCATCCACACTCTGCTATTGGTGAGATTCGGGACCTCGCCCACACTCACCTCCCTACCAGGTACATACATGTATCACACAGACAACAAGTATAAACTATCATATATAAACAATTCCTTGGGCGCCCGCCCGCTATTACTGGACCTCGTACTGCAAACAATGCTAGCATACTATGCCTAGGGCTAACCCCCAGGTCTTCTACTCATAACTACATGGGCCGACATTGTGGCCTTAGACCCATTCACACAAAGAGAAACTCACTTGAACTGGCTGAACTTGTTGATGATCTCACTAGCTGCTTCCCGACAACTCACGGAACTCCTGCTCCCCTTGCTCCCCGAACTACCAATATCAATGCAACACTGAGTCTAACTTACCCCCGAAAGACAATCAAGTCCACCCTGGTCCAAAGTCAAATTCCTGGTCAAAGTCAACCTTCCAGGTCAACCCTACTCGCCGAGTCACCCTACTGACTCGCCGAGTTCAAAATGATCAGATTCCTTTCATTCGCGACTCGACTCGCCGAGTCTACCAATTTCGGAGTCCAGACCTGTTCAACTCACTGAGTCTCCACCCGACTCACTGATTCGAGTCACAACCCGAAGGGTTTGGGGTTTTGCGACCTGACTCGCCGAGTCCAAGAACAGACTCGCCGAGTCCAAGGCAATCTTCATACGACTCGACGAGTTGTTCATCCCACTCGTCGAGTTTCTCCAAAACTTCATGCTACTCGCCGAGTCCACTCAAAGGACTCGTCGAGTCCCTTCAGATCTCCTTACATGCAGAGGATTTTTGAGTCATGCATGGACTCCAAACTATAGATCCACCCTTCCCAAGCCTATTCCACACGTAAAGTTGCAAACTTTACGTGTAGAGAAGGAGATCTAGGCAAGATACGCCATTAACTAGGGTGTAAGGCCAAGGGACTTCAAAATCGACTTAATGGCTGATACTTTATGCTTCTCCAGGCCCTAAAACACTTGAATCTGAAGTAGCAACTCCAGATCCGGCTTCTAACCCAAAATAATAACATTATGGCAAAAGAGCCCCAACAACCACACATAGATCTAGGTGCAAAAAGGGTCCCGGAACTAGTTTATTACCTCCAAGTGCTCAGAATGAACTCACAATCCCAGATCTATAGCTCCTTCTTGCTCCTCCAAGTTCCTTCTTCCTTTTCCAAGCTTTAATGCACCTTCCAAGGCTCAACTAGGAGATATGACGGCTAGGGTTTGATATCCAGGGCTAAAGAGGCAGTAAGGAACCCTAGGAAGAAGATTAAGACATTTATATAGGCCCCAAGTCCCGAATTTAGGGTTTTCCACGCACAGACCAGACTCGCCGAGTCACCTTGACCGACTCGCCGAGTCGGTCGCTTACACCTTGACCCGGATCCCGCTCGGACTCGCCGAGTCCCTCCTTGGACTCGCCGAGTCGGCCCTTAAATTAGGGCTTTTCTTTCCCTTCTTGGCCTTTGAAACTTTGGGTGTTACATTAGGGACAACAACTCAACAAAATCATACTTTCAACGGCTTGGCACCACTCTCTTTCATGAGTTATTCTAGCTTCTTCATGATTTCGTGTCACAGTGAACAAACAAAACAAAAAGGAGAGTCATGTCAGTGGAAGGAGAAGGACCTGCAACAACATGACTACTGATCCTATTCTTGTTCCTAGTCATTTTTCTTGTTATCATAATCCTTGAGTATATTCCCAATCGAATCCTAGGAAGTTTGGTGGTAATGCTGGTATCATGCCCCTCTTTTTTAATAAAAAAAGTTAGATAAATAAAAATTAATTCTAAATACAAAAAAAATAATTTAAAAAATATAAAACAAGAATAATAATAACATTTCAGTAAAACAAATAAAAAGGTAAATAATACAAAAACACAACTTAATAATAAATTTTAAACTAGTTGTGAAGATTTCATATATAGGCGTTTGCAATATGTACTGGTAGATATGAATGAAGGTTGTGCTGGATTTCTTAGCTATGAATCTCTTGAAGAATAAATTAGCTTACTTGTCGATCCTTTAGAGGATCTTCCACATGATTCCAACATCTCATTACACATATACTTTTTAAAATCATATTTTGTAAAATCATGCAAGTGTATATTATTTCTTTAATTTTCCTTGGAATCATTATGTTGTGCAAGAGTGCAAATATACCCATTGTTTTAAAACTTGGTCTACTCGGTCAAGCACTCTGGTATATCTTGAGCCAGTTTCTAAGACCCAGGCAAAAAACTCGGAATTGGTTAAACTCGGGTTTAACTCGGAGAAAATCGGTCCAACTTGGAGAAAATTGGTCTAACTCGGTTAAACTCAGGAATTTTGTTTTTTTTTGTTTAATAAAAGCTATAATTGTTATTGATATTCATCTATATTTTATAAATTTTAATAAACCTAATATTTGTTATATATATATATATATATATATATATATATATATATATATATATATATATATATATATATATATTCCTAAATGTTCTTTTTAATAATTTACTCAATCCAAATACACCCTGATTACTCCCCGTCTAGAACGAGTACTCGCTATCCAGTAATCAACCGACTTGGAACACCTAACAACTTATGTAACATCGAGTATACCCTAACAAATTTAAAGGACATGAAAACCTTATTCGACATCCTTTATTGTTGATTATTGTGTTGTCTTGAACCTTTTACGTTTTCCGCTGGTTTGATGGGTATATGTTTTCACAAAATAGCCTAAATAAGGTAAATGATATCAACAAGATAATGCCCACACTTGTATTTTATAACATTAACATGAAATGGACAATTGTTTGCAGTTCCATGTACCTTTTTGTTGAATAATGGTGATTGCTAGAGAATGTTGAGGTTCTTGTGGGAATAAAAGAATGCATGCCATTTCCATAAATTTTGCGAGGCTATGATTTCAAACATAATCATTCGGGTTTTCATCATCACCTCTCAGGTATTGACCTCTCCATGTTGCTGGGAAATTCTTCCATGTCCAATGCATAAAATCAGTTATACTTAACTCTCCAAGAAATCCATGTTTTGATTCATGCGTATCGTACAAAATTTATATGTAATGCGTAATCAGTTTACACAAATATTCATCTCCATACAATTCAATAATATTTTCACACAAGAATTCTATACTTTCACATGATGTTCTTTATAACATATTTAAGGGTCCATCATATGCATCAACTATTATCTCGTATGCTAATTATCATATTACAAATATGCACTTCCACAATGGAGGAAAGTTCTTTGGTTCCTAACATTCTAGTTTAACCTAAACCATGGATAATATTTCTTAGTGTAATCAACTTTTCACAATTAATATATATTTACTTACAAAACCTTCTTCTAAATTCCTAATCATCAGGTACATGAATTTGGAGCGAAGGAACTATGTAAGAGATGATCATGTGTAGCTATACGATCTCTATGAATGCAACATCTCATTTTATATTATCCATTTTTAAGCATCATATACTCTTTTTTGATGCTTAGAAGCAATTAAGAATTAATAACAAAAAATAATATAAATAATATCAATTAAAAATAAATAAAAACAAATAAATAATATATAAAAATTGAAAGGATTCTAAATTATAAGGGACTAAAATGGTTAAGTTATAAACCTATTTTAGAGTTTTTTTTTTACCATATGGACCATTGTTGGAAAATCTGAAAGCTAAAGGTCCAAAGTGTAAAATATTGAAAAGGGAATTTTGTCTAGTAGATCTTAAGGGATGCATCCTTTTTCCCAATGGGCCAAACCCTAGCCTACGGGGGTGTACCCACTAGGTTTATATGTATGAAGGAGAGGAAAACCAATTTCTTATACACCTCTCATGCAACCAACATCATTCATCCCCTTATCATCGGAAACCGTCGTCTTTGGACGCTAAACCACTGCCTGAGTGGGAGAGGAAGGGGTGGAGTGTTTTGTTCTTGCTTAGTTGTTTAGAATTTCAAGTGATATATTTCTTCACGTTTCCTAACTATGTTCCTAGTTACAAGAGTTCGTTAATCTTCACTTCGTTTGATAGTACATATACCAAATTATCGCTTCTCATTTTGATGCTTGTTAAACTTTATAATTGTTGTAAACCCAATCTGATTATGGCATTTAGTTTTGATAACTTAGTAGACTTGAAATTATTAGTTTACACAAGTTGAGTTTAATATGTTGATAGATCGGGATGGACCGGGGATGGGTTGGGGATGGGCCGAGGAAAAGCCCAAAATCTAAAAGGATGGGATTTGATTCCCTGCATCCATCGGGGATAGGGATGGGTATGGGGATGAGGTAGCCTTTCAGGGATGGGGACAGGGATGGTCAATCCCACCCCATCCCTGCCCATTTCCATCCTTGTGTGGAAGGTAGTATTGAGCCCGTACTACTGAAAGCACATGATATCTACTTGAGTCAAAGACGGTCCTAGATACTCTAAGGAGCCTATAAAGTGAAAGTTCCCTCGAGTTTATTATGATCGTTTATATGTTTGTATTTTAGTATGGTGACCACTTGACGATGAGCTTCTAGTTCTAATTCTGGATTTGGTGTCGCATCGATTAATGAGCGGTTACACGAGTTTACCACATCGGAGATTACCCACAATATTATGGAGGCCACCCCTGTGATTTTTGGTACCACCAAGGAAGGGATTATGGAGCTTTTGGATAAGCGAGTTGGGGCCTTCCGGGCTGAGATCGCGGTAGGACAGTTCAGAGCATGGATTCCCTCTTTTCCAGAGTTCAAGGCTTGTGGAGATCCATATTTCTTTGGGGCTAAGGACCACATTGCTCGCTGCCGATGGATTGCTAACACAGATAATGCTCAGCAAACAAGCTTCTACCCTGAGGGGGTGAATGCGGGATTTACATCTTGCCTTTTGAAGGACCAAGCCCGCAATTGGTGGGAGGAGGTCTGTAGTGCATTGGGATCTGTGGCTGTGGTGGCCAAGACTTAGGAGGAATTTGTGAGGAGGTTCGAGGAGGATTTTGCACCGATCATTGAGGTGTAGCAGTTTGCAAGGGAATTTTAGGACCTTCACTAGACCACAGACACTGTGGCGGAGATCACCGCGAAGTTTCGGGAGAGAGCTCTTTTGGTGCCATAGTATGTAGTTGACGAGGAAATGAAGAAGGCGAGATACCATGACATGTTGATGGATGACATCTACGAGTTTGTGAGTCTATTAGGGTGCAAAATCCTGAATGATATGATTAATAGATCACGGGAGAGGGAGATTGATTTGGATCATCTGGGGAAGCGAAGGTCAGTTCAGACACTGTGATCGGAGGGCTAGGCTAAGAGACACAAGATTGTTGACACAAGATTGAGGGACCATCAGGGCCGGGGCCGTTATGCCAAGTGTAGCAAGGACAGTTCTAAGGTGTTCCAGGTGTGGCACCGACAACCCCTAACTTTTCTTGCCGCAATGAATTTTTTTTCGATTTTTTAGTTTTTTTCTACCTATTTTTTATGTATCGACAACACCTATTCATCCCAGCAACACCTACCATGTATTCATGCGTCTGTCTCTTTAAGAATCATGAGGGATGATGTTTAGAGAAGGGAGGAAGTTGTTTCGGATGGGGATAGACAAGCCATTTTAGTAGGGATTTCACCCTGTGGAGCAATGATATGCTTCCACTACAATCAGACGACCCATAAAAAGGCTGATTGTCTATGGCTAACGAGAGGGGAAGTGGCAATGCTTTCGCTAATCACTTTGAGGATCACTGATGGCTATCATGGAAAGGCGTAGGCACTTGTAGTGAAGAGCTGGGTGTTCCAGTTAACTATCGAGAAGGCTTGAGCAGCACCGGATGTGGTTTTCGGTATGTATATTTGCTATATCTTCTACTACTTTCCCTATTTATGCTTATGCCTTATTTTTTGTATATGGACTTTCTTAGTCAATGGTATAACGACTCATTATCTGTTTGACTCGGGTGCTACCCGATCTTTTGTATCTCTTGTGCTTAGCAAGAGGTTTAGTGCTCCTGGGATTTTGGACTATCAATTAGAGGTACAGATTATGGATGATCATTCTGTGAGTGATTCAATGATTCATCGGGGATGTGTCCTAAACATGTTCAACGAGAAATATTCTATTGATTTGGTTATGATTCCTCTACAAGGGTTGAAGGTTATCATAGGGATGGATTGGTTGGGATACCGAGGATCACAAATAAGATATGAATAACCATGGAAACTTGCGTGACACCCTCGATGTCATTTATGATCTCACATTAAGGTGCCAGTTAAACATAAACACTCTATCAGTAATCAAAAAATTTGAGTTGTACCATCATTTCGACTTTGTAGTCCCAAGTTAGTGTATTGGTTAACCACGCACGCTCCGCTAACAACTCTCAAAGAAACAATGTGCGTTGTCATAGATTAGCATACAATTTCACATTTTTTTTCCTAAAGCAATTAGAGTGGGTTTTAATGAATGTTCTAGTACTTTATGTTATATTTTTAACGTGATTAATTTCCTATCAGAACCTTTTCGGCTAACGACAATTCACTACAGAAAGAAATGGTGGGTGAAAAAGACACCCATTCAACGGTCATTTTATATATTCCATTTCCTTATACATCTCTTATAGCATAGCTTCATGATAGAGGCCTAGTCTTGGTTTGCCTGACAAATTATGAATCTTGTACATATAGTATTATATACTCATATAATATATGTACGGGTCTATTTTAAACTTTTTAAGAATACAAGGTTTGAATCTAATTAATTGATTTAACTTTTAAATAATTAATATTATTAGTATTTTTATAAATTAAAGTTATCTTAATTAAACTATTAATTAAATAATATCAATTCCATTTATAACTTCCTTGATTTTCGAATTAGGGTTTATCTATTACCTAGATTTAATGCTAATATTTTAATCAATTAAAATAACAAATAATATTTAGTAACTATCCAATAATTCGAAAATAGGCAAGTAAATCTGGAATCAACTTTCGTTGTGTGCCGCGTCGTGGAAGAAGACGCACCGCACCATGGTGCGAGTTAGATTTTAATTTCATCAATCTTGGCTCCAACTTCATATATCCATATATAATAGAAAGAACCTAGGCTTTGATACCACTAATAAGTGTTTTTAGATTACAAAATAATTAATTGCACAACGGAAACATCATAAAATCTATTTAAGAGCACATGTGTGACAACCTGAAATTTCCCATTCTAATCAAACCATTTCAATCCAATAGAAGTAGAGCAGTTACAATGAAAATTCAGACTTAGAATATAAGTTTGGCAGTTTTAGGGTTTTACACCAAAAAGGAGTATTAGGAGAGTGGTTGCACTAGGATTTTGTGCAACACTGTAAATTCCATTACCCTATAATCATTAGAATCCATTCCGAGATTAGAAATATTTTCTGCCAAAAATCTCAGGACTATAAATAGAATTCTGAACCAAATTGGTTCATTAGTTGAATTCCATTTAGAGAAAAGCCCATTTCTCTCTCACGGATCTTCGGGTTTTCATCCCAGATTGTGAGTCTACTTCCCTAGATGTGTTTTAATACTTGTTATATGCTTAATAACATTATTTACATGTCCAAAACACAAGATCCGGGAGTTTACCGCCCAAGAACGTTCTTGGGGAGTAAACTCCAAAATCAAGCCTAAAGGCCACCTAGTCCCATTTCCGTGTTAGGCATCTAACTAAGGACCTTATGTATGAGCATTAGAGGCTAGAAACAAATCAAAACCAAGTAGTTTGAGGAGTTTACGACCAAGGAACACCTCTTGGGCCGTAAACTCCAAGAAAAGGGCACAAATGAGTGCCTTGTGATCCCTAGCCTTAGAACAAAAACCTAGAAGCTTTAAACTCATGATTTATGCCATCAAAACCCTTAGAAATCATTTCTATAAGGGAGTTTACGGCCAAGAAGCTCCTTGGGCCGTAAACTCCAAGTTTTGTGTTCCTAAGTGCCTTCAAACTTGTCCTAAGGCTTAGATATTATTTTGGCATGTACCCCTAAAAGATAAGAACCTAGAAAACTCATGGAAACTCAAGTGTGGAAGAGTTTACGGCCAAGAGTATTTCTTGGGCCGTAAACTCCTATTAAGGGGTCAAAGGACACCCTAGACACTTCCTTAGGCCAAGAGACTTTTAGGGCAAGTACCTAGATGAGTTTTGGACTAGTTAAAATTCTTAGAACCTCATGTGTGAGGGAGTTTACGGCCCAAAGAGTTCTATGGCCGTAAACTCCATCAAATGGTCCCATTTAGTGCCATAAACCTTCTTTAAGCCAATGGTTGAAGCCTAGACTTGTTCCTAGAAATGTTGGAGACTTGAAAGGACAATAAGAACCCTCCCAAGGGAGTTTACGGCCGTAAACTCCAAGTGAAAAGGGTTCTTTGGGCCGTAAACTCCCCAAAGGAGTCAATATGGTGCCCAAACACTTGTATATGCCTTGAAACAATTCCCACTAAGGTTGTAGTAATTGAAAGTACCATCCCAAGCCTTGGTTGGGAGTTTACGGCCAGGAACTTACTTCCTTGGGCCGTAAACTCTAATGAATATGGTCTTTTGACCTTAAACTCACATTAGGGGCATTGCACTCCTTTGTTGCAACCCTTTAGCCTCCTAGCACTTGACCAAAAGTGTTATCCTCGCGCTTAAATGTTATTACTTGTATAATTAGTGTTATAATCACTAATTATTTATATACATATGTTTTCATATGTAATTAGGATCATTGTGTGTGTCTAAGTCTCCACTTGACACCAAGCACTTGTTCGATCCTTCCGTACGATAACAGTCCGTTCAATTCCAGTCACTTACCGCAGGTGAGTTCATACCCCTTAACTAATGTTTTAAACTCTTTTTAAATGTTTTATGGGGGGATACAAGTAGAATCATGCTACTTGTTATGTCAATCACATGTGATTAGCAAGTAGGATTATATTACTTATTACATCAATCACATGTGATTAATATACAGCATTCAAATGATTTGGCTACTCATTAGCCGTTTTACCAAACAGTTTCCTTCAAATGACTTTTTATAAACATTTTAAATGTTTAAACTCCTTTTTACACTGTACAGCTTACTCCGTACATTTCCTTTCAAACTTATTTACAACTGTGTTTCAAACAAATGTTTCCTTATACTTAAACTGTTTTATTAAACTTATGCCTTCAAATTGTTTTATAGATTGACACCAAGTCGATCTTTTCTTAAAATAATACTTATATTTCAAATGTCTTACAAATCTTATTTATGCTTTTATATTATAAATTGCATGCCTCTATATGTATACTTATATAAGAAATGTTTAAAAGACTTAGGAAGGATATCCACCCTATTTCCTTTTCGCGCCTTGAGATGTGGTCTGGTGGGATTTTGGGTATTCGTCCGAAGGTCATTTAAATATTAGTTATATATCATGTACACATATATAGTCATAAAAGGTCCTTCCAGTTCATCCTTTTCCCTTAGGTAGCAAGGGTATACATCCATGTCCATACGTACACTTAGATTACTAGAAAGCTACCATATGGGTAGTTCAGGAAGATACTAGAACCATTGCTAGAACGCGATATCATTCAATGAGTCAGTTCATTCATGAGTCAATACTTTCTAGAACTTTTTAGTACATTACATATACAACTATACTAGGACGAGAACATATACAACTATACTAGAATGATTACATTACTATACTTGCTAGATAGAGAGAACACACATTACAGCTAGCACACGTAGAACATTACAATACACTACTGTACTATTACATGATCGCTCTTACTTGAGTACAATTACATGATCACACTTACATATACATAGAACAGACGTCATTAGGTGCTATAGCACGGAACCAGTTCAGGATCTAACTATACTGATGAATCACACCACAATTGTGATAGTTATATCGAGTATACATGATCATTCGGTAATGTGGATGCTCACGGCTTGCGTTCATGCAGGGGTCGTGGGTAGGTCCCAAAATCCCTTTGATAGGGGAGCGTATAGTCTGGGATCTAGACATCACATTATACCTTATCCCTCAAATAAGGCAGTTGAGTACCGATGTAGTTATTTTTATTAAATACTACAGTACTTGGAAGTATTACCCTAGATTTAAGGTAATAAGTACGGTTGTAGTTGGACACTACACCATAGTACTACATTGATTTTCCATTACATATTTTTAGTGATAACCTCACTTAAACATTATTGTACAAACTATATTTTTGAATAATGATAGTTATAGTTTGGAAAATACATCCTCTTACAAGAGACACACACATTCAGAACAGTTAGGTCTTGGTAGAAGACTACATTCAGAACAGTTAGGTCTTGGTAGAAGACTCCTTTTGTTATTAATAGGAATCATAGGGATTCTAGGGTTTTTCAAACACTTATAGTTCATATACACTTTCAATGCTTTGAAGTACATATATTTACATTTTCTCACATACAAATTAAGACACTAAATACTTATGATCTCACCGCTTTAAAGCTGATACTCGCTTTCAAAATTACTTGTATCCTCAGGTCATCATAGACAGGTACCGATGCAAAGAGAAAGGAAGATGGAGCTTGTTCAAGACTTATCTTTCATTTTGATTTATGCTTTAGTGTTTATCAAAATTTGACAGAACACATTTGTATAATAATTATATTATTAATGCAATGGATGATGTTGTTGCTTGTTTACTACTTTACATTGTTGTTGATATTATACATGACGTCCTCCGCCCCAGAACGTTTCCGCCGTTCCTGGTTTTGGGGTGTGACAGATTGGTATCAGAGCATTGTTTATAGTGAATTAAGTATATCAACCCATAAAAGATATACTAACTATAAATACATAAGGGATTAAAAATACTCTGACCAAGAGTTTATACTTTAAATAGTAAAATATTTAAGTAGGTATACGTGCTGCATTCATACTAAAATCAGTGTCACTAGGACAGTACAAAAGAATTATGATTGTTGGACAACACAAGTGGGCTTAGAGACATATGGTCAAAACTGGGAAGATATAGCCTGATCGCCTATATTATCCGAGGGTTGACTAGCATGTGCCTAAGTTTAAGTGTGTGGTTGCAACAATGCTAAAATCTTACCAACCCTACCACAATGAGAACAATAGAACATAACATTAAAATTTAAATACTATAGGTGTATTTGGTGTTACTATAAGTACTTTATACTTGAGAATTAAAACGGGATCTTCATTACTAAGTTGATAGTTTCTAAGTGGATACACTAAGGCTACGTGTAATTAGGATGTTATAGACTTAGCATCAGTGATAATTTTGCCTTACCCATATTCTGTGTGAATTTGGAATTAAGGTCACTTATTCAAAGGTCTATCATGTTTAGATTACACATAGCTGGTATGCACTTCACAAATAGCGATGTAACTAATGAAGATTTTCTAAATAATTATCTAGATAGTTTGTCTAATAATTATTCTCTTACCCTAAATTCTCGCAAAATAAACCATAACTGGACTCCATCCCCTTGACAACCAGTATATTCCGAATGAAGTCATAGCTGGTTGGTTTGGAGAATAACCAGAGAATGATCATCCTGTTCCCCTTGAATGATCACCATGACGAAGACCTTTCGTATGATGCTAACTCCGAACCAGAGTTTGAAAACCTACCCCGAGCAGCTCCTTTCCAATTCCTAACCCTCTTCCGGCTTTTCATGGCCCGACCCTGAGTGAGTGGAATGCTTGGAAATATGGAGCCAAGGACAAGATCAGTTTATGCTTTTTGATGGGGACCGAAGCTTTTACGACTTGAGCAATGAGGGCTTAGCAGATATAGTCTTGCCAATCTTGGTCCGCAGAGTGGCCCGAAATGAGATTCAAAGTAGGACAGCCCTACATCAGATTACAGAAGTTGTCGCCTATGCTAGAATGCATACCCTCCACACCATTCATCTAGAAGATGCACACGAGAGATCAGAGAGAAGCCATGAAACCCTGTACAAGCACTGGCCGAATCACGAGCCGAAGTCATAGAGCTCCGGGTACGCCAGATGATGCGTGAAGGACACCTACTTGACATGGAACGTCAATTAGTTGAACTACGAGTTCACCAGAGGGATGACAGTCGCCAGTAGTAGAGCCGTTACTTTAATTTTTCCTTATAAAAAGGAATCGTGTTTTCTGTCTATGCCCGATGTGGCATTTTCTATGAAATTATCCTGTACCGTAAGTACTTTAGTTAGGTCTTTATGATGTCAGGACTATCTTCTATGGATATGATGTAAGACCTTCATAAGGTCATTTTCCAGAATCTTTACATCGTGAATATCACAGATATTGACAGCCGGCTAACTTCTGTGTCATTCTTCATTCAAGTACTCTTGTCATTCATTCATAAGAGTCTATCTGAATCATGCTTTAGTCAAATCATTAGACTATATCGATTTATCTCCGGAGACACTCCCAAGTCTCTTTCAGTGGTTAGATCTTGTTATTCACCAACTCACGATACCTCAGCTCGAACGACAAACATCTTGAGACCATTCTACGAACTTACTTCCACCCGTGACTAGGACTGCATCATGGGGATGTAGGTCCAACTTTCGAGAACATACTTCTACTCTTTACATGAACAATCTAAGTACATCAGGGTCAACCAAAGTCACTCACAAATCCTTATCTTTCGTATTACAGAATCATGTCGTCATCTGGAAACAACCAGCCAAGCAACGAGACCTCTACTTTTTCGATGGACGCCGCTACCTTTCAAACGACATTAACAGCTGCTGTAGTGGCTGCCGTAACCGCGGGCATTGCGCATCGTAGCGCTAGCAGCACAGTCGATACTGCTGATGGGAATGAAGTTCCCAATCGTGATATCCATCCAGGAAGTCACCAAACAGTAACAGTCACAGGCTAGCAAAGCCAGAAAGCAGAGAACAAGAAACGAAAGCTTCAAGCCCGGAAGGAACGCAAGAGAGCCCAAAAGCTGGCTATACAACAGCAGCAAGTGGAAACCCCTTCCGTTCCCGTACCGAGCAGGCCATATGAGGGAAAACTCCCTAAGTGTGATAAATGTAGTTTCCATCATCATGGGACTTGCCATGAGATGCAATGTTGCAATTGCCTAAACATAGGGCATCATGCTCGTGACTGTGGAGCACCGAAACGACCCATCACTCAAGTCCGTTTCAACGAGACTAACCCTGCGCGCAAGACGAGTTATAGCGCAGAACGATTTAAGAAGCAATTTTCAAAGTGGAGTAACGAGGAGGGCACTCGTGTCCACATAACACTAGCTAAGCACCGTAATTCCGTCACCAAAGCTAGTACTAGCCAGACATGCCACCAGTGTGGTGAGACAGGGCACTTCAAGAAAGATTGCCCGATAATACAGAATTCTGGCGCAGATGGGAAGATTCTCAGGATCACAGCTACAGGAGAGCCTGCTCAGGAACCACGTTAATGTAATTAAGGCGTTTCGTTGTAACAGACTTAAAAACTATCTAGAACTAGTGCAACTAGAGTCTTACCTTTTGCGAGATCCTGTCTGTATAGGGACTCTCGTGCTGCGTATACTTGTCTTTTGTAGTATACCTTATTCGCAGCAATAGTCTTGTGGTAAACCTAAAGTACTGTAACTCTGTTCATGGTTGCACGGTTGTGTTTTGTCTGTAAACGTCTTATGTTCAAATCTAATGTCTTTAAGTTTCGGTATGATTTCGACATTATCATACGACTCGATTCAATTTGATCCTCACGAAAACAACTTCATACGTACACCCCTTTCTTCTAGATCACTTTTCTAGCGAAACCGTCACCTCAGAACGCCGAAGTACTCATGCCAGGAGTACCTATTAGTTATTTTCTTTCCGAAGAAATCCCCAAAGTACCACTCGTGCAGTACGTCAAGTTTAATCCAGGGATTCATGCGGTTGATCTATCACTGAAGAATGTATGCATAAGAGTGATATATAATCAAGGTTCTACAGGTTTAGATTTGATGATTCCACTTTAAATTCTTTTTCCCCGATGGGATGTGAACTTAAAGAAGAACCAGTTATTCGACTACCATTTCAACCTTAATTATATATGACTCGTATACACGAAAGGGTGACTGTGAAACTAAGTATGAATTCTAATATGAACTTCAGGATGGAGAACTGCCTAAGTACGAGTAATCACATCGTCATGAGAACAAACTTAGAACCCAGTACGACTCCCGTAAACAGATCACCTTATAGTTTAGACACCCACGGAGATACAAGAACAGTTTGGACAACTTAGCGAACTACACATAAATAGAATTAGAAGACTAGGTTTCTCACCCTAGAGAACCTCGGTCATATTCTTCTAGAGATCGGCGGATCGCATTGCATGTACCTCGGTTACTGAGGACTCCGTCGAGATTTTTCATTAGAAATCGTTATCTCTGCCGCGCGTAGACAAAATGGTTGAGCAAACGCAAAGAAAGAAACTACTTCCAGGAATGGATCCGGGATCCGAATATCACCAGTTCGAGTGTTAGGGAAAGATGTCCGGAAGACTATCTCCTGAACTCGATACGGACACTTCAAGTCCGTAGTGATACCCTTCGGATAGGACCAATGCGCCCATAGCTTTTATGAGCTAAACGAGTAGGGTACGTCTTTCTTACCTGGATCAGTTCGTTATTTCTCCAGGTAATGACTTACTTGTCTACCCTTGTAGTAAGAAGGAACCCATGGGAAAACATCTCCTCCAGAGAAACTTTTAACGATGTTCTCAAAGCACGAGTTTTGAAATTGAAGAGTCAAATTTCTAAAACCCGCTATTAGTAGTGTGGGAAATTTTGAGCACTCTTTCGATTTGTCAAAACCGTTGAGCATTTATCGACATCAGAGACGCCGACAGTCTTTCACCAAATTCTAGGTCTTACCGACCTGCCGCCTTAGTTCATTCAGAACTCCTCGTAAACTACAGAAACTCGTACGACTTTGACCCAGCAAGGGGTGGCCTTGACTGGGAAGTTACTCAAGAAAAGGAACCTTTGAGATTCCAAGTGAGTGACCAAGTTCTTTAGAATAACTCACTCTGGGAATGGCTTTATACGCTTCGTAAAGCGTGGAAAGCTAAATCCAAGTTAGACAGGACCTCCGAGATTCTTATCAGAATCGGTCCTGTGCCTCGCACAAACTAGATCTAATCCGCGAACTCAGTAACATACTTTCTACTCTTCGCATCTCGATCGTGAAACTATACCTTTCCGTTAGGACTCTTGCAAGTCCACTCATCGAGATCCTCGCCTTCGTATTAGAACCGTGGTGACCCTCGACCGAGAGGTCAAGCGGACGAAGCAACGTCGTCGCCAGTTAGTGAAGGTTCGTTGGAATGCCAACCGAGAGCCCGATTTCACTTAAGTGCGCTAGAACCCATCAATTAGGAAGTTTTCTCCTCACATCTCGATCATTCGCGCATACTTCCTTGCCTAAATTCTAATTTCGGGATGAAATTCCCTTTAACAGGGGGATGATGTGACAACCTGAAATTTCCCATTCTAATCAAACCATTTCAATCCAATAGAAGTAGAGCAGTTACAATGAAAATTCAGACTTAGAATATAAGTTTGGCAGTTTTAGGGTTTTACACCAAAAAGGAGTATTAGGAGAGTGGTTGCACTAGGATTTTGTGCAACACTGTAAATTCCATTACCCTATAATCATTAGAATCCATTCCGAGATTAGAAATATTTTCTGCCAAAAATCTCAGGACTATAAATAGAATTCTGAACCAAATTGGTTCATTAGTTGAATTCCATTTAGAGAAAAGCCCATTTCTCTCTCACGGATCTTCGAGTTTTCATCCCAGATTGTGAGTCTACTTCCCTAGATGTGTTTTAATACTTGTTATATGCTTAATAACATTATTTACATGTCCAAAACACAAGATCCGGGAGTTTACCGCCCAAGAACGTTCTTGGGGAGTAAACTCCAAAATCAAGCCTAAAGGCCACCTAGTCCCATTTCCGTGTTAGGCATCTAACTAAGGACCTTATGTATGAGCATTAGAGGCTAGAAACAAATCAAAACCAAGTAGTTTGAGGAGTTTACGACCAAGGAACACCTATTGGGCCGTAAACTCCAAGAAAAGGGCACAAATGAGTGCCTTGTGATCCCTAGCCTTAGAGCAAAAACCTAGAAGCTTTAAACTCATGATTTATGCCATCAAAACCCTTAGAAATCATTTCTATAAGGGAGTTTACGGCCAAGAAGCTCCTTGGGCCGTAAACTCCAAGTTTTGTGTTCCTAAGTGCCTTCAAACTTGTCCTAAGGCTTAGACATTATTTTGGCATGTACCCCTAAAAGATAAGAACCTAGAAAACTCATGGAAACTCAAGTGTGGAAGAGTTTACGGCCAAGAGTATTTCTTGGGCCGTAAACTCCTATTAAGGGGTCAAAGGACACCCTAGACACTTCCTTAGGCCAAGAGACTTTTAGGGCAAGTACCTAGATGAGTTTTGGACTAGTTAAAATTCTTAGAACCTCATGTGTGAGGGAGTTTACGGCCCAAAGAGTTCTATGGCCGTAAACTCCATCAAATGGTCCCATTTAGTGCCATAAACCTTCTTTAAGCCAATGGTTGAAGCCTAGACTTGTTCCTAGAAATGTTGGAGACTTGAAAGGACAATAAGAACCCTCCCAAGGGAGTTTACGGCCGTAAACTCCAAGGGAAAAGGGGTCTTTGGGCCGTAAACTCCCCAAAGGAGTCAATATGGTGCCCAAACACTTGTATATGCCTTGAAACAATTCCCACTAAGGTTGTAGTAATTGAAAGTACCATCCCAAGCCTTGGTTGGGAGTTTACGGCCAGGAACTTACTTCCTTGGGCCGTAAACTCTAATGAATATGGTCTTTTGACCTTAAACTCACATTAGGGGCATTGCACTCCTTTGTTGCAACCCTTTAGCCTCCTAGCACTTGACCAAAAGTGTTATCCTCGTGCTTAAATGTTATTACTTGTATAATTAGTGTTATAATCACTAATTATTTATATACATATGTTTTCATATGTAATTAGGATCATTGTGTGTGTCTAAGTCTCCACTTGACACCAAGCACTTGTTCGATCCTTCCGTACGATAACAGTCCGTTCAATTCCAGTCACTTACCGCAGGTGAGTTCATACCCCTTAACTAATGTTTTCAACTCTTTTTAAATGTTTTATGGGGGGGATACAAGTAGAATCATGCTACTTATTATGTCAATCACATGTGATTAGCAAGTAGGATTATATTACTTATTACATCAATCACATGTGATTAATATACACCATTCAAATGATTTGGCTACTCATTAGCCGTTTTACCAAACAGTTTCCTTCAAATGACTTTTTATAAACATTTTAAATGTTTAAACTCCTTTTTACACTATACAGCTTACTCCGTACATTTCCTTTCAAACTTATTTACAACTGTGTTTCAAAAAAATGTTTCCTTATACTTAAACTGTTTTATTAAACTTATGCCTTCAAATTGTTTTATAGATTGACACCAAGTTGATCTTTTCTTAAAATAATACTTATATTTCAAATGTCTTACAAATATTATTTATGCTTTTATATTATAAATTGCATGCCTCTATATGTATACTTATATAAGAAATGTTTAAAAGACTTAGGAAGGCTATCCACCCTATTTCCTTTTCGCGCCTTGAGATGTGGTCTGGTGGGATTTTGGGTATTCGTCCGAAGGTCGTTTAAATATTAGTTATATATCATGTACACATATATAGTCATAAAAGGTCCTTCCAGTTCATCTTATGCCCTTGGGTAGCAAGGGTATACATCCATGTCCATACGTACACTTAGATTACTAGAAAGCTACCATATGGGTAGTTCAGGAAGATACTAGAACCATTGCTAGAACGCGATATCATTCAATGAGTCAGTTCATTCATGAGTCAATACTTTCTAGAACTTTTTAGTACATTACATATACAACTATACTAGGACGAGAACATATACAACTATACTAGAATGATTACATTACTATACTTGCTAGATAGAGAGAACACACATTACACCTAGCACACGTAGAACATTACAGTACACTACTGTACTATTACATGATCGCTCTTACTTGAGTACAATTACATGATCACACTTACATATACATAGAACATACGTCATTAGGTGCTATAGCACGGAACCAGTTCAGGATCTAACTATACTGATGAATCACACCACAATTGTGATAGTTATATCGAGTATACATGATCATTCGGTAATGTGGATGCTCACGACTTGCGTTCATGCAGGGGTCGTGGGTAGGTCCCAAAATCCCTTTGATAGGGGAGCGTATAGTCTGGGATCTAGACATCACATTATACCTTATCCCTCAAATAAGGCAGTTGAGTACCTATGTAGTTATTTTTATTAAATACTACAGTACTTGGAAGTATTACCCTAGATTTAAGGTAATAAGTAAGGTTGTAGTTGGACACTACACCATAGTACTACATTGATTTTCCATTACATATTTTTAGTGATAACCTCACTTAAACATTATTGTACAAACTATATTTTTGAATAATGATAGTTATATTTTGGAAAATACATCCTCTTACAAGAGACACACACATTCAGAACAGTTAGGTCTTGGTAGAAGACTACATTCAGAACAGTTAGGTCTTGGTAGAAGACTACATTCAGAACAGTTAGGTCTTGGTAGAAGACTCCTTTTGTTATTAATAGGAATCATAGGGATTCTAGGGTTTTTCAAACACTTACAGTTCATATACACTTTCAATGCTTTTAAGTACATATACTTACATTTTCTCACATACAAATTAAGATACTAAATACTTATGATCTCACCAGCTTTAAAGCTGATACTTGCTTTCAAAATTACTTGTATCCTCAGGTCATCATAGACAGGTACCGATGCAAGGAGAAAGGAAGACGGAGCTTGTTCAAGACTTATCTTTCATTTTGATTTATGCTTTAGTGTTTATCAAAATTTGACAGAACACATTTGTATAATAATTATATTATTAATGCAATGGATGATGTTGTTGCTTGTTTACTACTTTACATTGTTGTTGATATTATACATGACGTCCTCCGCCCCAGAACGTTTCCGCCGTTCCTGGTTTTGGGGTGTGACAACATACAACCTAGAGATCTATGTCTTTACTCATTATAGAAACATACTTATGAAACAATCATATGAACTAGGTATAAATGAAATCAATGGATTGGAATACATACCTTTGTGTTATAATCATATATAACACACTTGAATCCTCATACCTGCTTTTGAAAGGTAGCAACAAAAGTATGACTGCCTCTAATGGCTTACGCCTAATACCATAGAACCCTAGAAATCAAAAGGAAAGAGAAGAAGAATATGAAATTTGGATTCCATCTCCCTTGAAAGCTAGGAACAAAATTTGGTAGCCAATAGGTGATATTTATAGCTAGGGAATCTCTAGAATAAACATTGATTTGAATAATTAAATATCCATATTTCATCTATTCAAGGCAGTTGACTTTATCATCTATATGGGGCTTCATGAAACCCTAAAACCCTCCCTAAAACTGTCTATATCGTGGATGGTTATAGAATTGTCTTTCCTTACTTAATTATGAATAATTACAATTCAACCATTGCACCTTTAATTAATTCATATTAATCTTGAATTAATACTTGATTAAATTTGATCAATAATTAATTAATTATAGTTATTTCTAATTAATTTATTATTCACATAATAAATTATCAAATCATTTTATCTATCTCTGAAAATCATTTCTAGTTATTTCTAGTTAATGAGGGCAACCTAAAAATGACTTTACTATTATTCTATAAAATTATATTAATTCAGTTTTCAGTTTGACCAATTTAGTTATGACCTTCGATACCTATTCCAACAGATTGTCCTATAGAGATATTACGAAGTTCAGTATCGAGTTTTATAGCTTTGGAGTGTTTATTGGCTTGAAAATTACTTTGCAGGTAGGACCATAGGGCAAACACATTAGGCTTGTGTTTGGAAGACATTTCAAGAATATAGGGTGAGAGAGTACCGTAAATCCACATCTTAACAATGTTATTGATGTGTTGCGATTCATTCGTGTTAAAGGAAGTTGGATCAGCAGAAGCGTTGAGGTGATGTGCGACACCAAAACCAAAACAGTGGGTCTCAAACAATTCTCTCCATGAATCGTAATTAATACGATGAAGGTCTAGGATGATCGGGATGGAGGCACGAATATTAGCAATACCGAAGGGCTTTTCCGTGAGAGGAGTTATTTTATTTTCTTCACCGCCGTGAACCATTATAAGCAATGAAGAAGAAGAAGAAGGCATGAAACAGGGAGATGAGAAAAGGAAGACAGACGACTAAGAGGACAAGATCGACGATTAGGGTTAGGGAGAAAATCAGGAAAGCTCTAATACCATGTACGCTATGTACTTTCCCACAATCTTCTCATCTCATTAATTGGAATATATAAGATTACCAGGATTGCCATTATACATAAATGGGCTTGTATAAAATAAAACATACTAAATAAATGTACATATACTAACAAAACCTATGGACTAATCGTAGATTAATCAGGATCTAGTTGGGATTTTTACAACACTGACTATTGATTATCTTTTAATGACATTAACCTTTTAGAAATTTATGTTTTGTTTGTTTGTTTTTTTCTTGAAATTTGATTTTGAATCTATTTATATTGGGAAACAAAGGAACATATGTTGACGTTTTGGGTTTTAATTTTGGTTTGGCTTCATCTTTGTGAATCAATGAAGATGTGGTGGCTTCAATTTGAGTTTCAAACCATTTCGTTTTGATGTTTGGGATTCAAATTTGCATGTGGTTGCAATAGCTACCGGAGAAGATGATCATAAAGAGCAGGTGGCAACATTGAAAGTTGGAAAAAGGGATTTTGTGGTGATATTGAGTTGTTGGGGTCAACATGATATGGTGATAAGAGGGCAATGCTAGATTTTGTTTTATGGATTTTGAATACTAATATGATAAAAGGACAAAACAAGAATAAATTAGTATTTTAACACACATGTAACCTATTGGTGATTTGTTATCATCAATGTTATTTAACTGTAGTAGGATTAATTTGTTGACCAAAATGATTTTAATGAATATCAAACAAGTAATGAAGGTATGAAGTGCACACTTGTTTAAGTTTTATCAAGTTTTCAAAGTACACTACAGAGTCTGAGTTTGTAGCATTGTCTGCTGCTGGTAAGGAAGCTGAGTAGCTATGGAATTTGATTTATGAAATTCCATTATGGTGTAAATCGATATTTACCATTTCTATCAGATGTGATAGTGTTGCAACCTTGGCTAAAGCTTATAGTCAAGTGTATAATATGAAGTCTAGACACTTAGGTTGTAACGACGTGAATTTTCAAAACAAAATTTTCATTTCTTAAACATGTTTTCCTCCAAATCAAGTCATAAAAATCCAATATATCATATCATCATACAAAACATATAAATCCCAAGATCATAAAATATATCCTCCGCTAGTGTGTACAGATCACGTCGGCGCCTTCCCACGGTCCTCGCTAGTACCTGAAACACATAACACAACAACTGTAAGCATAATTGCTTAGTGAGTTCCCTAAAATACTACTTACACACACATACGCCCTTCCAGGCCCTGACCTTCCGGTCCATGTGTCTCAGCGGACTTCCGTCCCAACCCGGTAAACCTTCCGGTCCTACCAGCGTCGACCTTCCGGTCCATAATATAACGCCTTCCGGCCCACATCAAGCATAACATACATAGCACATACAACATTTAACTTAATAACATACAATGCATACTTCTCATAACATATCCGACCTTCCGGTCACACATAAATACTCTTCCGAGTACAGTATAGTGAGAAGACTCACCTCAGATATCTCGGTAACTCACTGACTCGGTGGGAAATGCGATCTAGCCTCTGCCTAAACACATAAGACAAATATTCCCATAAATATGACCGTACTCTAACATTTCTTAACATCCTCAGAAGGGTAAAAGACCATTTTACCCTTCTTGTGACTCAAAGGCCTCGCTGCTGACCAAACCCTAAAAGCCAACCAAAGTCAATGGTCAACTTTGACCTGACTCGACGAGTGCACTTGGGCAACTCGGCAAGTCCACCTGTCTCCACTCAACTCCTTAGTCCAATTAACACGTCGAGTCCTTCCCTTTACTCGACGAGTCCCCAGACATGAATCGCGGGGCTACCTTGACTCAACTCGCCGAGTCCCAAGAATAACTCGGCGAGTACATGCCATGCACATATTCTTTTGACCTCCTGAGGTCAGATCTGTTCCACCATTCGATAGATCTGACCTTCCCAATCAATATAATCACGTAAAGCTCGGAACTTGATGCTTATAAACATACATAATGGCATCAAATGGAGATTTAGTCCCATAAATGGCAACCTAAGTTCAATCACCCCTCAAGGACCCATAAAGCATACTGGATTGAAGCCTCTGAACCTCTTTGAGTCCAGATCCAAAGCATAGACTCGATAAGGGACCAATTGCTCCACATAAACATCCTCACAAAAGGTTAGAAAACCCTAATCTCTAGGTTCAATACCAAAACTGAAGAAAAGTCGAATGAATACCTCAAGTTGAAATCTATGGACTCTGAAACCACTTGAACCACACCTCCTTCAGCCTCCTCTTGCTCTTGATCACCTCCTTTTTGCCAAACCAAGGAAAGAAAGATCAATAAAGGCTTCTCCTTCCTTCCAAACGATATATATCACTAAGGGAGCTCTCAAGGGACTGGTAGCCGTAATGGGAGGCTAAGAGTACCCTTAAATAGGCTCCAACCCCGGAGGATTTAGGGTTTCATTAAACAGCGTGGACTCGCCGAGTCCAAAGTGAATCCGGATGAACAATCACGACCCTACTTGGCGAGTCTACGCATCAACTCGCCGAGTTCCTTCTCATAATTCAAAAAAATAAATATTAAATAATATACCTGGGATTCCGGATGTTACATAGGTGTTCGACATAGTATGATTCGTGAGCTCATCATAACTGGTGTGATATATGTGGAGTTTGTGAGAACTCAGTTGAATTTGGCAGATTATCTAACCAAAGGGTTAGCAAGAGATCTTGTGCACAAGACGGTCATAAGGATGGGTTTAAAGTCCACCTAAAATCTTTTATATTGAGATACCCAATCCCCATCTAGTGTAATATTAGATGCTAAATTCAATGTGGAAAGCTTGATATTTGAATATCGGAACACATTATCATCATCATCCCAATGTATGTGTTCAGTACTGCAAGTAAAGGAGGTTGAATTTATATTCTTAATAGTTCTTTTGAAAAATTAAATTTGTAGGTGCAAGAATAAAAGGACTACCTATTTAAGCATGAATTTTAGTTGCTTCAAGAAGTTAAGACTTGGCTTTGATATACTTATTGAACGATGGGACACGAGCTAGTAAAATATAGTGTCAAGTTAGAACTTGTGGGAATGTAAATTGTTGTATGTATTATCTTCATGTATTTACTATAAATACAAGGAGTTCAATCCTAAGTGACACCATGATATTTGAATACTTAGAATGAATAATATAGTAATGTGAAATTCAATCGTCACGACATTTCATTTAAGCATCAGTTTGTTGTTGTGTTTTGTTTTAATTTAATCAAGATTACACTTAGATGGGGGATGTTTGTTGGTGATTTGTTATCATCAATGTTATTTAAGTGTAATGAGATTAATTTGTTGACCAAAAATGATCTTGATAAATATGAAACAAGTAAGGGAGGTGAGTTTGATCAAGTTTTCAAAATACATTGATATTTAGGGGCGAAGCCCCTGAACGAACGGGGGTTTAGGGACAACGCCCCTGGGAGCGGGGTCCAAGGGGTGGTAGCCCCTGTTGGGGTCCAAGGGGCAGAGCCCCTGGCTAGGGTCGAAATACCCATATTTTAATGCATCAGAAATTCAATTTTTTAGAGAATTGATCATTGGATTAACCCTTGTCCAAATACCTGTTTTTTAATGTCAGTTTTGGTAGTTTTATGATAGTTTGAAACTGTCACATGACAGTTTTCATACAAAGATCATAAATCAGTTTTTGGTACATTCAAAATTCATAACAATCATATTCTCTGTTCCTGCTCTCATATTCTGAGTCGTATTCAATTATTATAGATTGAGAGTATCACCTAAATACTTTAATCTGAAAGTGATATCACAATTCTCAGAATTTCTAAACTTTTCTATACCCAAATTTCTAACATAACAAAAAGGGATCTATACCCCAAATTTCTAACATAACAAAAAGGGATTAAAGTCGATGGAAATTAAAATCTCTGGATTGATCATATGCTAAAATTGTTTTGTATGCGCACTTGTACAAACCATACAACTAGTTTCCTAATTTAATTTAAAAGATATTTATTTATCATTAACCAAGATATAGAGATGAAATATAAAGATTGTTACCAAAATTATATAATGCAGATAACATTGATTTGCTTAAACGATCTTTTACTTGCGTATTTTATTGGTTCACTAAGTCACTTTATCTCGCAAATAAACGTGAAGGACTCAAATGGATCCTAATAATAGGACCAATTTTATCGTAAAAGCTATATATATTCATCCAAACACCAAAGGGAGAACAAAGCGTGCAGTAACCGCTCCACTCATCATCACTACCTGCAACGCTACCCCACCCCGACGATTCCCTACCTGATTCCTGCCATTTTAATTGCTTCAAATCGAAAAAACCCATCCCAGATCTCGAAGAATTCATTCACCATGTGTTGCGGAAAGATATGCATGATGTGTATGTGCTTGATTGCCGTGGTGATAGCAATCGGAATGCTGTTCGGATTTGGTGTTTTCAGCAGAGCTTTCCACAAGGTCAATGACGAAATACATTATTCTTACCCTCCATCTCAATCGTACTCCAATCCCACCGGTGCCACCGCCGGTAGGCCGTTCTTCGCTGTCGCTGCCCCTCCTCCGTCTTAATCTTTTCTCGTAGTGGTTTCAATTGTCGAAATAGGGTTTTGTTCTGATGTTCTTTTCAAGCACCAACAATGTTTTACTAATCTGAAAATTTTACATTTTTCTTTTTCGATTCTGTCTTCGTGACATGTATAGTATTTACATCGTTCCTAAACGTTAAATTGAATTGTGCAAGAATTGAAGTTTATTTTGAAGATGTTAACATGTCTAGTTAATCGATGAATATTCACATAATGTGTATTTGATAAATATCCTTCGTCTATCTTTCATGAAGAGAAAAATACAGCAGATAAGTATTCTCAATTTTCAAAAAGGTAGCTAACTTTTGATATAATTAGTGGATTATAACACCTTTATCCTAAATTCCGTGTGTGAAAACCCGATATATGTATCCAGTAACTGTTGAATTTTTGAATGATAATCGCAATGATCTTTTAACGTAAAAATTCAAAACTGCTTCTTCCCATTCTATAATGTGTCATTGAAGCTGTCAATGCTATGTTACAGAAATTTATGAAGCTTTAATAACAATTTGCAATTAAAAAAACAACATATCAGAAAGATCTAAACAGAGTTTAACAGAGGTGCAGTGACATGAGCTCCTTCTATAATGGCCCCATGGGAGCCCATCAAGAATCCATGAATGCCATTGAGGTTCCTCTGTAACTCATGAAATGTGTTCAATAGCATGACTTCACAGATAGAATAGGCTCTTACATTATTTATTTTGCAATGTGGGGTTTTCTGCAATTTGTGTTTTTGCAACCTCAAAAGTTTGTACTTTATTATTTTTTATCTGTCAATTCGTTAAAATAACCCCAAAATAAAAGAAACTTTGCCATAATTCGGAATGAATGAAGTTTTTCAACACAAAATGGCATATAAGAGGACAAAGAAATATATCATATCTTGATAAATACATACAAAAAAAAGTTATGAATTTTTCATTCATGTAATACATGTGGTTGTTATCATAATTCATTCAGCTTTTACAGGTTCATGAATGTTTTAAGAATGTTCATTTTTTCTTCTTGTATCCTGTGAATTCAGCTTTGACCAAACTCAAACAAGGAATATGCTTTCTTTAACAAAAGGTACTTTATAATATTCCTCTTTATATCCACTCATATGCATATAAATATACTTAAAAAAGGTAAACACCAAACAACATTTTCTCCAATTGAACTTCATGAAATATGAGCAAAAGAAGAGACAAACAAACAAGTTGAAGCAGCATACAGAGTGAATCATGATTCACTTCATCAAGTTAAGGCTCAAAGAAGGTGAGTTTTTTTGTAACACAAGTAAAGGCTCAAAGAAGGTGTGTTTTAGTTTTTGTAACACAATATTAATCATGAAACAGAAATAAGCCGATATTTTTTCAACAACCATAAATACAATTTTTCGAGTATATTCTTTTAATTGAACAAACTATTGTGTACAAGTACATAGTTTAACTTTAAATCAAAACAAATTATGTACAAAACAAATCTTTGGGCACACCCAATTTCATAAATCAACAGATGCAACAAATAATTAACTTAGCAATAATAATAATAATAATAATAACGCTATATATATATATATATATATATGTATATCTTGATTCAGAAACCTTTCCAGACAGAAAGAATTTCATTAAACACTTCAGCTATGAGTTCTCTGTCTGCAGTTTTTATAAACGCATCAAATTCCTCTAAAATGTCAAATATCTTCCCAAACCTCACAAGATACTGCATGCAGCAAATCTTCAGCTTTTCAAGACGATATAAAGAAGCAATTTGAAGCCTCTCAAGAACATTATTCGTATCAATATCTTCCAATAAGCTTTCATGGCATGCTTCCTTTAAATCCACAACATCATACTTATCAGCTGCTCTAAGAAGATGGAGTCTATGAACAAGAAAGTTTTGTTCTTCAATGTTACCATAAATGTAACTCAAAAAAGCTTGGCAAGCTTCAATGGACATGTCAGAGATGTTTATGGCGGACATTTCTTTTTCTTTTAGGTCATGAGAAAACATGCTTTGGAAGACAGGCGACCGGGCAGCCAGTACTGCCCGGTGGGCCCCCATGCTTCCATCTGAAGCATGGATGATGATATCTGTGTGGATGCTTTCAGATAACATTTTTCCAAGGGAGGAAATCGCGGTTGATTTTAAATCCTTTTGTGTTAAACCTTCCGTCCAAACAGAGCACGATTCACCACCCTGTTACATTATGTCACACCGAAAAAGTAATTAACTTTTTTTTTTATTACAAATTTTAGAAAAATGATATTCACAGATGATGTTAGTTAAATGGGAGACTAAAAAATAAAAATGTTGGTTAATGTTGGTTGGCAACCGACACTATCTATCTAGATGTTGAAGTTATAACTTCTAGTTCACCAACTAAATAATTAATGTTGAATTTTTGTGATATTGTTTGAAATAATTGGTAATTAATTAATTAGTTAATTATAAATAATCAGAAGATGAAAATAACGAAGATATTTTAGATGGATTGGTTGAATTACGTTTGGAGATGCGGTTTTAAGGTCAAGAAACTCAAGATCGATGATGAATTTGCCTGTAAGTGGAACTTCAAGTGCCCAAACAAAATCGTCGCTAGTTTTAAGCTGTTTATCTCTGATTTCTGCAATCGTAAACGAAAAATTAAAGTAACCCAAATAACGAATAGTAAAATTCGATTAAATTCAGCGCAAAATCTACCTGGATGAACTAAAGCTTTTCGACCTCCTAAAGAAGAAACCACTCGAATGATGAAGGAAGCTATTGGAGGGGTTTCTTTAGTTAAACCCGATATCTCTGGGTACAATTTAATGTACAGATTACGATTCTTTTCAATAACCAATCGCCTTCAATTTCATAAAACAAAAAACAAAAAAATTGAAGTCATAAACCACAAGAAAAACGATATCTATAGGCACTCTTTTCAAGAAAGTTGAAATAAACGTGTATTTTATCAAAAACGATTTACAATAACTGAATTATTAGTTGCTTTTTTAAGAAAAAACAGAGAATATATTATGAATATTGGGGAAAGAAAAAAAAAAATACCAGTTCCATTTACCGATCTTGAAAGGATCGGATTTACGATAAGTACAAGAAGCCAAATTGTCGATACGCCATTGAGCGAGGCGTGACGTGGTATCAACACGGTAAGCGTTATCGGTGGTCATCCTAAGAGCCGCCGTGATCTCATGGAAGCAGTCGAAGATTCCGTCCAACAGCAGCTCCCCGTGTTTTCCCAGGTTGTCGTCTAAGATTAATAATCTCTCTTCGACTGCTCTTCTTCATACACTTATAGTGTTGTGTTCATAAAAACGCGCAATTTCACACTCACTGCGTGTGGCTGTTCTTTCCTTCCACGATTTTCTGAAGAATTATAGAAATAGAATCGAATTCAAGTTTCTTGGTGTGTTCCGGTTATGTTGGGAACGCAAGAATCTTGAATTTGAGTTTTACGCCATTGAAGGTGAGATTTTGATCCTAGTAAAGTATTATAGTGGAGCCAATGAGAGGAAGGGGGAAAATTGGAGCAATGATTTAGGGGTTGGTGTTGACGATCTTCCCTGGTTCCTTTCATTTTAAACTGTTGTTGAAAGCAAAATAGGGATTTTTTTTTTTTTTTTTTTTAAATGTTTAATTGGATGTACCCTTTTTAGGGGTTTCTTTTTTCCAAACAAGTTAATATAGAAAATCAGTTAAATTTTTTGTTATTTTTAGGCAAATGTCAGAAAACAGAACATACCCTAAATATTAAAGCCACATAAAATGTACCCGTAAGCTAAAGGTTAATTGCAAATAAATATAAATAAATAAATAATAGTTTAGATGGTTTGAAAAAATAAGATGTTTTTTATCAGTCAAAAATTTAATGTATGTCTGATTTTCTAATTCTAATATCTGTTTATAAGATTTTTTTTTTTTTTTTTTTTTTTTTTTTTTTTTTTGATATTTTGTTATGAGAAATTAAATTGCCTTCTACCTTTTATTCATACAATTATTTCTACTCATTAAAATTATGACAAATCACCATTCAATTTAATTGTATTTGATATATTTCTAATATAGTTTTAATGATTTAGTTTAAAAAATATGGAAAGATAACATTTTTTATAATTTTATTGGGTAGGTATATTTGTAAGAATAAAAAGTAGGAATCAATTTAATTTCTCTTTTATTATTAATTAAGAGATGATAAATTCAATTGTACGGATCCAAAATCTGTATAGACCTGATTCACAAAATTTAATTTTATTAGGATTGAGTTCGTTTTTGCTTCTCGATATTTAGGACACGTTGCCATTGGGTAACCATTTTTTTTATGTAAATATATTTTTTAGATTTTTTAATAGAACTCTAGATATTGAATATTATTATATTATTATTATTATAAGGAATATATAAATTTCTTAGATTTGGGTGGTTGAAGAGAAGAGATCTGGCGTAGATCTGTCGACATTGATTTTTGTTTAGGTCCTTTGGAAGCGAAGTATCTCTCTAAACTCTAATCCACTATTCGAATCTACCAAATGAAAAAAAAAGGTTGGTGGGTCATTTGGAGAAATGGAAAAGAGTAAAGGGGAGGTATTTGAATCTTTTCTTATAACAAGAGTACAAGACTCCCCTTAATCATGGTAGAGTTTTCAATAATTTATTTATAATCAAAATATCTTTTGAACGTTTGAATAACTCATTTTCAAGACATGGTTAGTCTTTAAATAAGTAATCAATGATTGGGTTAAATTTTACCATTAATTAATTACTATATATATATATATATATATATATATATATATATATATATATATATATATATATATATATATTTTTGATTGTTATGTGTGGGTAATTAGCTTTATTAATACTATATATTTATATGTTTTATCTAATCAATCAATAGATAAAATTAATTAAATCTATAAAGGCTTATGTTTTTTGTTTTTTCATATACATGAGATCAACCTTTGTAGGTTCATGCTCTTTTTTTTTTTTTTTTTTTTTTTTTAAATGTTTCTACGAAATAGCTGCTCTATTTTCCGATAGAAACTGTCAGCATCAACCTCCTCCGGTATCTAACGTGGTGTTGCTAGTTTAATTTGTGGTTTTTAATGACAAACAAAACTATTACATACGTGTATGTATATATATGTGTCGTAATAAATGATTGAGATGTTTTATGTATTATTAGGTAATGGTCTTTTGGGTAATGAATGATGGTAGAGTGCAAACAAAGATGTAAGAGTTACTTGTTGAATTAAATACAAAGAAAAATGGAATGTGGGGGCAAGTGATGGAATCTTGAGGGTATTAAAGAATTTGCAAGTTGGTTTTGAATGAATATTTCACAAATGGACAAGAAAAGAATCCATTTGTGTGGGTCATTCCCCCATCCAACCATCTTGATACCACAAGCAACCTCCATTTCCTATATTAAAAACAATAAAAAAAAAATTGTTTGATAAATTACCATTCCCATATTATACAATTATAGAATATAGATTATGTATATAAAACGAGTTTTTTAAAATAAAATTTAAAAAGTATTTTAATTGTTACTCTCTTCTCTAGGAATTATCGGACTTCAATGAGTTTGTTCGGATATTAGTTAGAGCACTTTTACATGTGTCGAGATCGTAAAGGATGAAAGCTACAATATTTGCACGACATATACCAAATCATCTGACTCATCTTCCATCGTACACACGAAACTTGGATGATATTTGACGAAAGAGATGAAGTGACAAGTGTAAGCTCCTTTCGATTCCTGTTAGAAGAGGTAAGAATTAACTTGAAATGGACCATCCGATTTTGAAGTCCCAACATGCCACCTGTTACTCCATCATTGCACCATTTCAACTACCTTATTATTACTGTTACAGCCGCCACAATAGTTCTTGAGTATTTCGCTAATGTTATTTGTTTTTTCAACCTTTTTTTTCCGACTTGGCAAAAGTCTATCATAAAGGATGATTCTTTTCTTGGTGGAAAATTGTTAGAACAATGTTTAAATAACGTCAATTTTTTCATCATTTGACCAATCACGTCTTATTTTGTTAAACACAACTTCAAGCTCTATTACTACTTTGTTTGTGTTATTCTATTTGGTGTAGATTTGACATTTGTTTTGATAGCGATCTCGATTCATTTCATTGAAAAAATGTTGGGTGATTTTGAGTTGTAATATATATTACATGCATACACCCTCTCCATAAAAGTAGACTTGAGAGATAGTGTGGTACATGCATTACTAACTTGCATAACAAACTTGATTCCAAAACAATGCAGGCAAGTGCTTGTTATAATGGCATTAGCTTTATATTGGTTTGACCTTATCGTCTACATACCATAATATTGGCATCATCCAAATGTTTTCGCAGATGGCATGGCTCATGTTATCCTTCTATGCTTTGATGAAACTACATAAATTTTCTGAAAGAATATGAAGATGTGAAACAGTCGGTGATGATATTCCTATAGACAATGGTGTTGTTTCTCTCTCTCTCTCTCTCTCTCTCTCTCTCTCTCTCTCTCTATATATATATATATATATATATATATATATATATATATATACACACACACACACATACATGCTAAGCGAATATCCGCGCGTTACGCATAAGCATCTATATAGCTGAAATCTTTGCAAATATATGTTTTTTTAAATATAACGATAATATTGTTGTTAAATTTGATATAATAATTCTTATACTAAGTTGATATAATATATTGATTATTTTGAATTATATGATAATATATACATCTATTAAAATTGCATAATCTCAATCTTTTGAACGACATCTACCCGCAGGTTACTCAAGAATAAAATTAAATATAATATATGATTTAATGCTATTTATAATTGTTGTTATTGTTAATTAATTTTTTAAAATTTATTTGCTTAACATTTTAATTTCTATCATTGTAATTATTTAAAACATAAAACAACTTTTTTTATTTTAAAGGCAACAATATAATCATTTATATAGAGTTTTTTTTTTTTTTTTTAAATTATTGTTATTGTTAGTTATTTTAAGCTACTTATTTGAAAACTTTTAATAATTATAAAAATATTTTTAGAAAATATTTTAGTTAAATTGATATTACAATTTAGTTTTTGTCTTTAGCACTACATTTTATCACTTTTAACTATTCACAAAATATTCTTTTGGTTTTTTAAGTGGAATTGAAATTTATATTGAAGTTTATCCTGTAATGTTATATTTAAATTAACAATTTAAGTATTTTGTCTAAACTGTTCAAAAGTTGTAGCTTTAAACTGATAATGGTTTACATACAACAATATATTAAATCTAATAAATTAAGTATAATATGTTAAAATTAAAGATATAACTTTATAAGTAGAAGTAAAAAATATTATTTTAATATTGAAATTTTGGTTTATTTATGATTACACTTTAACTTTGATACTTATTTAACCTTATTAACCAACTTTTAATCTTTATTAGAAAGATACTACAATTTATCACTTTTAACTATTTTCAAAATATTTTTTAGGTTGTTTAAGTTGAACTAAAATTTATATTTAAGTTGATCCTGTAAGGTGATCTTTAAATTAACAATTTAAGTATTTTATACAAATTGATCATAAGTTGTAGCTTTAAAATGATAATGGTTTACATACACCAACATATTAGACCTAATAAATTAAATATAATATGTTAAAAGTTAAAAACATAACTTTATAAGTAGAAGAAAACATATTCTTTTAATATTGAAAGTTAGTTTATATATGATTACACTTTAGGTTTGATATTTATTTAACCTTATTAACCAACTTATAATCATTATTAGAAAGGAATTGAAAAGTCATGGGAGTTTCAAATGAATGCGGTGAAAGGAAAATTACATGGAAGTTTGAAATTAATGTGGTGAAATGAAAAATGCTTCCTTTATAATTATAATAGGCGAATGCACGCGCGTTGCGCAGAAACACCTATATAGTTGATGTCTTTACAAATATATGTTTTTTAAATATAACAATGACATTGTTGTTAAATTTGATATAAAAATTTGTATATACTAAATTGATATAATATATTGATTTCATTTGAATTATATGATAATATATACATTTATTGTAACTTCATAATCTCAATCGTTTAAATGACTTCTACCCGCGAGTTACACATGAATAAAATTCAATATAATATATGATTTGATATTATTTATAATTGTTTTTATTGTTAATTAATTTTTTAAAATTTATTTGCTTAATGTTTTAATTTCTATCATTATAATTATTTAAAACATCAAACATTGTTTTTTATTGTAAAGCTAACAATATAATCATTTATATATAGTTGTTTTTAACTATTGTTATTGTAAGTTATTTTAAGCTACTTATTTGGAATCTTTTAACGATTATAAAAACATATTTAAGAAATATTTTAGTTAAATTGAGATTATAATTTAGTTTTTGCTTTTATCACTACAATTTATCACTTTTAACTATTTACAAAATATTCTTTAGTTTTTTAAATGGAACTGAAATTTATATTTGAGTTTACATTGTAATGCACATAAACACCTATATAGTTGAAGTCTTTACACATTTATATTTTTTTAAATATAACACTAATGTTATTGTTAAATTTGATATAATAATTTGTATATTAATTTGATATAATATATTGCTTATTTTGAATTATATGATAATATATACATCTATTATAACGTCATAATCTGAAACGCTTGAATGACTTCTACTCGCGAGTTACACATCAATAAAATTACATATTATATGTGGTTTAATATTATTTATAGTTGTTGTTATTGTTAACTAATTTTTTAAAATTTATTTGCTTAATGTTTTAATTTTTATCATTTTAATTATTTAAAACATCAAACATTATTTTTTGATTTTAAAGGTAACAATATAATCATTTATATAGAGTTATTTTTAACAATTGTTATTATAAGTTATTTTAAGCTACTTATTTGAAAATTTTTAACGATTATAAAAATATGTTTATGAATTATTTTAGTTAAACTAATATTACATATTTAAAGCCGAAATGCTGTCCAAATTACTATTTTAACACCCGGTTAATTTAAGGTGAGTTCAATATATAGGAACAATTGTATGTTATGTGTTATATGTGCTATGTGATTTTCAGTGTTATTATTCTGAGTTATTTTCCCATGTTATTTTATTCGCTATTTTTAATAGCAAAGTTATACCTTTGACCATGTGATCAGTAAAAGGACTTAGATTCACGGTGGTACTGGTATGTAGCCTCTGGCCATGTAGAACATGTCTCGTAAGAGAATGACTTCTATTCTATGGCATTGTCAGAAGGTTAGATAGTACTGGTATGCAGCCTCTGGCCATGTAGAACATGTCTCGTAAGAGAATGACTTCTATTCTATTGCATTGGCAGAAGGTTACATAAGAATGGTATGTAGCCTTTGACCATGTAGAGCATGACTCCGTAAGAGAATAAACTATATTCTATGGTATTGGCAAATGCTTAAATAGGGCTATAAGCCTAAAATCTACCAAAATATTAATTAGAAATTATATGTCTTCTGTGCCGTTTGGGCCAAAACTTTATTGATGCATATCAAGTATTGAAATCGTTATGTCTCATTGATCGTAAATCTTTGAATCAAATCTTGAATTGATATTGAAAGTCTGACATATGATACGCATATGCTATTATTTTTCTTGTTCCTTTTTTATGCTGTCATATTTGTATATATAAGGCATAAGATTATATTGTATCTATTTATTGAATTCACTAAGCGTTATCGCTTATCCCTCTCAATGTGGTTGAAAGACCCCAACTTTCGTATTTTTGAAAGACCCAAACTTTCATACTTCACAATATTATTACTCCAAAACATGCTACTTGCATATTCATAAAAGCAATATTTTACATTGATAAAGAGATTACAAAATACTGGATACAAACCGACTATTACAAAGTGTTATATATTACATAACTACCCACGATATTGTAATTTATACAAACATAAACCGGAGTACAAAAGTACTATTACAAACTATTCTAAATCTTTCAACAGTATGTGATCATACTAGTTACTTATCACCTACAATTGTTAAACATTGATAGGGTAAACGATGACGCTTAGTGAGTTCAATAATAGATACAATATAACGTTATGCCATATATATACTTCAATGTAACAAAAGCAAAGAGGAACAACAAGAAATATGTGAAATCATGTGACAAGCATTCATATCAATCAACGACTTTATTCAAAGATATACTTTTCAATGTTTGATATACATCAATAAAACTTTGGCCCAAATGACATAGAAGACATGCAATTTCTGATTAACATCTTGTTAGATTTCAGGCTTATAGTCCTGTCTAACCATTTGCTAATGCCATAGAATAGAATTCATTCTCTTACGGAGACATGCTCTACATGGCCAGAGGCTACGTACCGATACCAATGTGAATTTAAGTCCTTTCACTGATCACATGGTCAAAGGTATTACAATTGCTATAAACATAGCGAATAAAATAACATGGGAAAATAACTCAGAATAATAACACTGAAAAGCACATAGCACATATAACAAATAACATACAATTATCCCTATATATTGAACTCACCTTAAGTTAACCGGGGGTTAAAATAGTAATTTGGACAACACTTCGGCTTTTAATATGACTTTCTATGTTGAAAACCGGGAGCTTAATTGAAAACCGGGCTCTGCGAAGGTAGGGCTTCAAAACCGAAAAGATAAAATTTTCAGGCTTCTCAGGGGTCCCGGGGCGTGTTTCGGGTGCTAAAATTGATGCCGGAGATTCGGGGAAAGTCAAAATGAAGAAAATATGGAAAAAGTGGCCAAAAATGGCAATTTTCTAAAATTACCCGGGAAGGCTCGCATGCCTCCTATTTATAGGCGAGAGGGCTCAGATCCGGAGCAATCAGAAGCAAGCACGTGGCTCGCATGCGAGCCTCCAGGTGGTTCCCTTCAAAGGTCGACACGGGAAGGGCAGGTGGCGGTCTCGGATTGGGCCACGTCTCGGTGACGTAGCTTCCTTGTGCGAGGGACGTGGCAGCAACGAGGATCTATGGTGGCTTCACAGGTTTCGGACAAGCAAGGAGGACACGTCTCCGGCTCGCATACGTGGCGCGCATAGGAACGAGTGACGTGGCCAGTACTTTTCATGCGAGATTTCTCGGAAAATGTGCCCCAAACTTCTAAAATTCATAACTTTTGCATATGAGCTCCGTTTTTAACGTTCTTTATATGCACGCATAGCTAAAGTTACACTCTAAAACTTTCGTTTAGACTTCGTTGGCTAATTTTGAATTTATTTTTAATATTATTATTTTAACAGACCGGGACAGGAAAATCCGTTAAAAATTCATAACTTCTTCATCCGACATCCGTTTTCGTCGGACTTTTTACCGTTGTACTGCAAATGACGAGACCTTCGATTCTCGTTTAGGATGTATCGGCCAAATATAGCTCGATCTAAAATTCGAGTTTTTAGTTGTCTACTGCTAAATTGAAACTTCGAAAAATCATAACTTCCTCATACGAAGTCAGATTTTGGCGTTTTTTTTATCGAATTTCTCGGTTTATCGCATACTACGACTTTCATTTAGATCGCTAAGGCTAAAAAGTAGTTTATCAAAAACTCACTTTTTACGTCATTCGGCGTCGTGCCGGTTTTGTCGCAGATGTTCGGTTGGTCATAACTTCTTCGTTATAACGCGGATTTCGACGAGGTTTTCACCTACAAGTTTCTAACGAGATTATTTACAACTTTCAATAATAAAATTTTACTTATTTAAAATTTTTATTTTCGCTAAATTTCACTATTCGACTTTTAATTGGAATCTCATAAGACTTCCAATATTTTCTGAGTGATTCTAAACATAGTTTTACTTCATTTCTAGTAAAAATCATCTTGTTAGAACTCAAAACTCAATTTCACATAGTATTTCACAATTTTATCCATTACAAAACACGATTTCAAAACGTGTATGTTACAAAAAAATGAAAGGAAATTTAAGTTTTAGATGTATTGAAAACTCCTAGATCTTTTGAGATTCATTGAACTTTTCAATGGCATGTTTAATTCTCGATATGCTCCTCGATTTGTGACTGGGATGACGAGGATCACAAAACAAGGTGTGAATAACCATGCAAATATACATGGTGCCCCCAATGTTACATTCACCTATTTGATGTGTCGGTTAACCACTCACGCTCCACCGAACTATGACAAACATCGAGTCACCCTTTGCCACCTTTGCTTACAACCCAATTAGTGTGTCGGTTAACCACACACGCTCCACTAACGTCTTAGCAAGGGTACAAAGTGTAATTTTATGGAATTGCATCAAATTCACTTTTGCATTTAGTAACTAGGATTGAGAATTTTGTAAAACATTTAGTTACTTTATATTTCATTATACTTTTAATGAGGAGAGGGTTTGCCCTATCCTATCCGTTCGACTAACGACCCTCCACCAATCATGGAAGCGGTGGGTGAGAGTGTACAGCCATTAAATGACCATTTTATAGACCATAACCTTATACCCCCCTTATAGATCGGCTTCGTGAATGAGGCCTACTAACGGTAAGACTAGCATTTAAGTTGTACATATATAATATTATGTTGTTAATGTTATACATAGTATAAGGGTGTATTTTACACTTTTAAAATACTATGTGGTCAAATTTAATAAATTACACTTTTAATTTAATTAAATATAAACCATATCATTATGGATTTATTAACTCTCTTTTAATTATACACTTAATCAATTTAATAAAAGCATAAGTGTGTAATTCGAACCATTTAAAATTAGGGTTTTTGAATTTAGACTTTCAAAAATTAAACTTTTAATCAAACAATTTAAATTCCAAAACTTGAGGGCAAGTTTTGAAACTTTTCAAAACATAAGCAAGAACATTCTAGATCAAATCACAAATAATAATAATTAACCAATTAATTAGTAATTATCTAAATATGACCTAATTCAATTTCTTGCAAGATAATCTATCAAATAATTCAAATAAATCAAATTTATCACATAAGGCAATGATTATCTAATTAATTTGACAATTATCTTCTATTCTGCTAAGGGTATCTTTTAAATTAAACAATTAATTTAACCTAATCCTTAAATCCCCTAAAATTCAAAATTATGGGATGGGATAATTCAAAATCTTTAATTACCAAATTTAAACACTTAAAAGATAATTACAAGATATGACATTTATCCAAATCCCTAAAATTTAGGATCTAATCTTGGGGAAGGAGGCAATTTCGAAATCCAAGGGTTGGATAACCCTAGAATTCGAAATCTTGGAGGCTAAGGAAAGGGTTTTGGAAACCCTAGTCAAGTTTTGAAAATCAGGGTTCAAGAACCCTAATTTCGAAAATTCATGCCTCCTAGGGTTTATTGGCCTTAAACCCTAATATGTCAAGTTCATACATTTGTATTAATGCTAATTGAAAACAAAACCAATGGCTCTGATACCACTGATGGGCTTTATACAAACAATCCTATGTGTGCATGCAACCCTAGAGTCGGATCTATGTTATCACTATTAGTTATACAACATTATGAGCACATTTAAGAACCCTAATATGCTCCTAGGAATTTCGAAATTCATAAGGAAAGATGAAATACATACCTCTTGTTGTTATATTGTAATAACAACCTAAATCTTGAATCTTCTTATCTTTGAAAGCAAGTACCACAAATGTAGTACCTCTAATGGCTCACAAACACCAAGAGCAAATGGAGATGCAAGAGAGAGAGAGAGAGAGAGAGAGAGAGGAGAGGTATGAAATTCAGCCCTAGGAACCCTTGGGAAGGCATGGACGAATTTCATGTGCCAAGGGGTGTTTATATAGGTGTAGGGATTAGGGTTTCAGTCCTTATCCTTATCTGGTTGGTTGCCCACCAAGCAGCCCAAAAGATAACCCCGGAAACCTTATCATGGACGAAGTCTAAGGCCTTATCACCTTGAATTCGTCCACCCTATCCCATAAGGCATCCATTGCCCTACTATGCAACTATCACATAATTACAGTTCAACCCCTCTAGTTTAATTAATTACTTTTAATCACAAAATTAATTCCTAATTAATTCTTGACCAATATTAACTAAACAAATATGATTTCTCCTTTAATATATTATTCATATAATATATTAATAAACCATAATAACCTCTTTCTCTATTATTTCTCCAGTCAAGTTGCTTTGGTGAAGGCAACCCAAGAGGACCATGCACAATTGGGTCAAGTACCTACCAAATATGGTTAAGGGCTTAGATATTAATCCAACAAGAAGAGCTTTCACTAATAGCAAGGAAGTGAGCACTCTTCATAAGTCGGTCCACGATCAGCCAAATCGCGTTAACTCCATGCGCAGTCCTCGGTAAAAATATTATTTATGTTTATAAATGATTTTTCAATAATAATATCCTTTAATTTCATGGTAATTTTCAAAAAAAAATCCCAATATTTTGGTTATTATGTAATTTTTGGAAAAGTCCCAAAATTTTGAGCAAACTAACGAAAAAAGACAAAATACCGGCAAAATCTGTGAAACTAGCAGAAAAGGGTTTTTTTGAAGTTTTAACCGGTATTTTATGTTTTTCTGTAAACAAAGTTTAGTTTGGAACTTTTTCATAAATTGGATTAAAATTTTAAGACTTTTCTGGAGATTTCTCTTATTTTAATTTCTGAAAATGCATATCTTTTTATTTGATTGCAACGACTTGATCTTCATTAAGATTGTGTTGTCATTGCTTCCATTCTTTAATCAATAAAAAGTAATATTCAATTTTTGTATCATACTTTAACTTTTGTAATTTATTATTTCTAGTTTTATTTAATTATTTGGTTTTATAACCATATGGTAACTTATAAGCAATAAAAGAACCATGGATTTGTTTTGAATGAAAAGGAATATGTTCATGAACCAATTGTATATTGTTAGAGATAATATTAGAGGATGATATTTGTAATACATGCCTACAACCAGTATAATATAAGTAATTTAATAATATCGATGAGCCAATTAATGTTGAACACGAAAAAAATAATATATCAAATTTAAGAAATATAAAATTAAGTTCTTTGATTCGTAATTTCAAAGAGCAAATTTCAATTTTAAACTAGTAATCAATACTTTTTGTTATTTTTTATGAAGTAAGCCCCATTATTATCAAATCCTAGTTCCGCCCCTGATATGACCCATATGTCTTTTAAGTGTAGATATTCCCTTCCACATGTGGCCCATGTAAACAAAGGTTTATAAAATATTTTCATATAATATTATTTTACAATATCAGTTAAAGCTCATAAAATTTAAATATTCGAATCTTGTTTAATGATAGGGAAATCTACGAAAACGTACCAAAATTTTGCCCCACTTTATGATTTAGTCCTAAATTAAATTTCACTTATGTAAAAGGATAGATTACCGACTATTACACTCAGTTTAGCCCTAGGAACCGGTAACCCTTATAATAGCCGGTTACCCCAACTCACTGTTCTTATCACCTTCCATTAACCTCCCCGTCATCCACTCCTCCTCTATAAAAACCCTTTCTTACCCTCCATCGAAGCAAACGTTACCTAAGAAGAATCAAAGGTAAGAAAATCCACATGGTCCTCCAATATCGTGTTTCCCTTATAATATTCGATTAATTTTTTATTTGTAGTGATAATGGAGATAGTAGATGACTTCGATGCCATTGATGTGGAATTGGATGAGTTTTTCAAACACAAACAAAGAATTCAATGCAAAGATGAGTTCCTAAATACTCTCACAGACGAAGCGCTTGACGAATGCACCATACTTGAGATAAACCTAAATGATTTTGAAGGAATGTCAGAAGATGAAGCACCACAGGAGAAGCAGAGTGATAGTGAAGGTGACGATGAAGACAAATTGTAGTTTCAATACTCAACCCATGATCTAAAGGTGAAATGGAACAATATGAAGCCAGTTCTTGGAGAGAGGTATGAATCACCACACCAACTAAAGCTTTGTTTGACAAATTACTCTATAAGTAGGGGTTATCCAACTAAGTTCAAGAAATGTGATAGTGTAAGGCTCGTGGCTGTATGTGCAAGTGACCCTGAGAAATTTTAATGTCCCTTTGTTGTAAGGGCCTCATGTATGAGCACTGAAAGATCATTCCAAATCAAAAAAATGGTTGAATAACATACCTATGTTTGGAATTTCCGTAGTGCTAATCTTATGGATCCCACATGGATAGCTAGGCAGTTTCTAAAGGAGATGATTAGGAAACCAAATCTGAAATGTAAGGAAATGTAAGCTATTATTCAAAGCAGGTTCCATTGCAAGGTTTCATGGTCAAAATGTTATAGAGAAAAGTGTAGGGCAATTTCTTTAATAGATGGAAAGTTGAGTGATCACTATGCAAAAGTTTGGGATTATGGACATGAACTGATGAGGTCCAATCCAGGGAGTACAACTCAAATATCTATCACTGTAAACCCTGATAACACTACTACTTTCCATACAATGTATACATGTTTTAAGGCTATCAAAGAAGGATGGAAAGTTGGTTGTCGAAGAGTTATAGGGCTTGATGGGAGTTTTTTGAAAGGAAAATGTAAAGGTGAGCTACTAAGTGCCATAGGGAAGGATGCAAATAACCATGTGTATCCCATTTCTTGGGTAGTAGTTGAAATTGAGAACAAGCCCAATGAGCAATGGTTCTTGGAACTATTACATGATGACCTGGAATTACAAGGAGGCTTGGATTTATGTGTTATTTCTGATCAACACAAGGTAATGTTTTCAATTATCTCCTTTTTACATTTCATTTATACATGGATCAAGCAGTTAGTAATGAAAATTTTTTAATGTAATTGATAGGGTCTTTTGGAAGCTGTAAAGGTTGTATTGCCACATGTGGAGCACAGATAATGTGCAAGACATGTGTATGCAATTTTCAGAAAGGTCTTCAATGGTATAGAGTTCAAGAATATGTTTTGGACAGTTGCCAAGTCAACTGTTGAAGGAGACTTCAAATTGAATATGGAGAAGATCAGAGAAGTCAATCTTGCTGCTTATGATCATTTGATGGCAAGGGAGCCTAAATCTTGGTGCATCACATTTTTTTAAAGGTGGAATGGCATATGAGGCTGTTGAAAATGGAATGGCAGAGTGTTTTAATGCCATCATACTTGATGCCAGAAAGAAGCCTTTGTTGGCCATGCTTGAGGAGATTAGACTATATATGATGGAAAGGTTAGTTAACTTGAAGCAAGAAGCATGTAAATGGGTGAATAATGTGTGCCCAGGAGCTATTAAGAAAATAGATGAGTTTTCTTTTGATATCAAGTAAGTATTATAAAATCAAGACAATGTATGAGTTTAGTATTGAGACTCAATATGTATACTAATTAAAACTGTTAATGTGTTTGCAGGAGTTGGTATGTTCATCCTAGTGGTTTGAAGGCTTTTGAAGTGAGAAATGGCTTCCACTCATATGGAGTGAACTTAGAGGGGATGTACTGTACATGCAGACTTTGGGAGTTATCTGGGATCCCCGATGTCCATGCCCAAGCAACCATAATTTACACACAACAGGATCCAGCTAGATTCATCAGCACATGATTTGGTAAGTACAAGTTCTTAGCTACTTATGAGTCTAACATCCTTCCTGTTAATGGCAGTAATATCTTACACCAAACCACTACCACCTATTGAAAGAAGGATGCCAGGAAGGCCTTGTATGAAAAGGAAAAGGCATCTCTTTGAGCATCAAGATAGGTTTTCCCAAGACTCCTCTAAGGGTAGAAATGTCCAATGTCAGAATTATATGCAAATGGGGCACAATAAACTGTCTTGCAAGAATCCCTCAGTCCAACCAACACCAAAGCCTAAGAAGAAAATAGGAAGGCTAAGGTTGAATCCTGAATTGACCAATTGCACTATACTTGGGAGAGGTGGTGGAAGAGGTGGTAGAAGATGTGGAAGAGATGGAAGAGGTGGTGGAAGAGGTGGTAGAAGAGGAGGTAGAAGTGGTGGAAGAGGGTCTACCAGTGTTTATGAAGAAGGTGAAAGTTCTGGGAAAAAAGAACCTGGGATTGAGACTCAATTTTTCACCCAAACAACACCTAATGTTGAGAGTCAATTTGTCACCCAAACAACACCTACTATTGGCAGTGAACATGTACCAGAAACATAGGAAGCAGATGTTAACATTGATGATGAAGGTGATGGTCTTGATGTGACAACCCGAAATTTCCATTCTTTACAAACCATATCAAGTCAGTAGAAGTTAGAATGGTTACAGTGAATTTCCAGACTTTTGGGTATATGTTTGAGTATTACAGGATTTACACTTAAGGAGATATCTGGAGAGTGGATGCACTAGGGTTTTGTGCAACTCCGTTATTCCAAAGCTCATTGATATTAGAATTCAATGCCTGAATAAAAATATTTTCTGCCAAAAATCCCAGGACTATATATAGGATTCTGAACCATATTTATTCATTAGTTACATTTCCAACTAGAGAAAATCCATTTTCTCTCTCGCGGATCTCCGGGTTTTCATCCCAAATCGTGAGTATTTCTATCTAGTTGTATTATATAGCTTATATTGTGTTTAATAACATCAAAATCAAATCAAAACAGCAAGATTCGAGAGTTTACCGCCCAAGAACACCTTGGGGAGTAAACTCTTTTATAAGGGCCAAAGTGTGCCCAATGTCCCTCCAAACCTTGGAACTGAACCTAGAAGCTACCCATGGCTTGTTCAGATATCAAAAACATTAAGAATCAAGGGCTAAAAGTGAGTTCACTGCCAAGGAAGTTCTTGAGCCGTGAACTCCATTTTAAGTTGCCAAAATGCCCTCAATGCCTTCATTGAGACAAGAGACTAGAATATCACATTAACTTGATGTGTCTAGGACCCAAAACAATCAAAATACCAACACCCATAGGTGTTCACGGCTGCAAACACATGACCAAATGGTCCATGGGCCATAAACTCAAGTTAGGGGTGTTTTGATGCCACAAACACTTTCTAAGGCTTAGGATTGAATTTAGAATGCTTCCTTATGACCTTTAGGAACATAAATGGCCATGGACAGTAAACTCATAAGGGTCGTGAACTCCTCAAGGGAGTTAAAAAGAAGCCCTAACACTCTAGTAAGCCTTGAAGCACTTCACCACTTAAGTTGTAATAGCTTTAAGCTTCATTTAGTGCCCCAATAGAGACTTTACGGCCAGGAGTTTACTCCCCTAGGCCGTAAACTCCAACACACATGGTCTTTAGACCATAAACTCCCGTAAGAGGTCTTACACTCCTTTGTTGCAACCCATTAGCCTCCTAGCACTCGACCAAAGTGTTTTCCTCGCATTAGGATGTTTATACATGTTTAATTAGTGTTATAATCTTTAATTGTTTATATACATATGTCTTCATATGTAATTAGTACCAATGTGTGTGTCTAAAGTCTTCACTTGTCACCTAGCAGTCCTACCTCTTCAATTCATTAGTACCACTCACAACAGGTGAGTTCATACCCCTTAATCAATCTTTTAAATGTTTTTAAATACTTTATGGGGGGGGATAAAAGTAGAATCATGCTACTTATTATATCAATCACATGTGATTAGTAAGCAACATTCTAATGATTGGCTACTTATTAGCCGTTTTACCAAACAGTTTCTTTCAAATGTTTTTCATAAACACTTTATATGTTTAAAACTCCTTATTGAGCTGTACATTTTACTTTGTATGTTTCATTTCAAACTCATTTACAATTGTGTTTCAAACAAATGTTTCTTAATACTTAAACTGTTTTATCAAACCCATGCTTTCAACCCGTTTTATAGATTGACAACAAGTCAATCTTTTCTTAGATAATAATTATGTTCAAAGGTTATACAAAACTTACTTTATGCTTTTATATTATAAATTGCATGCCTATATATGTATAGTTATATGAGGAATGTTTAAAAGACTTAGGAAGGCTATCCACCCTATTTCCTTTTCGCGCTTGAGATGTGGTCTGGTGGGATTTCGGGTATCCGTCCGAAGGTCCTTTAAATATTAGTTATATATCATGTGTACATATATAGTCATAAAGGTCCTTCCAGTTCATCAAATTCCCTTGGGTAGCAAGGGTATACATCCATGTTCATACGAACCAGTTAAATTACTAGTAAGCTACCATATGGGTAGTTTAGGAAGATACTAGAACTATTACTAGAACGCGATATCATACAATAAGTCAGTTCATTCATGAGTTGATACATGCTAGAAGAAGAACATATACAACTATACTAGAAAGAGAACATATACAACTATACTAGAAAGAGAACATATGCAACTATACTAGAAAAAGAACATATACAACTATACTATAAAGAGAACATATGCAACTATACTTGAAAGAGAACATATACAATGATACTAAAGCGAGTAACAATACATTACATATACACGAATACGTTAACATAATTGTGATCCACTGTATTGGAGCATGCCTTCAATGTCATGGCCCAATTTGTAGCCAGAGTCTCTTGGAGGGAGAGCGTGAGTTTGCGTATAGATCTATACTGGATTGACTATCCTACACCTTGCTGCTAGCTACAGCCGGACCTGCAGGTCTACGGGTGCCAAACGTCATACCTTTTTACGACCTACATCGTCGTGTTACCTAGTCGATAGTATGGTACAATTAATCACATAATACCTTAATATAAATCCGGTTTAAGGTAGTTAGTACAGCAGTAGTTCCTATAATACAACACTACAGTACTACATTAATTTACCCTTTACATATAGTTAGTGATCATTTCACTTAAACATTATTGTACAAACTATATTTTGTTAATGATAGTTACACTTGGGAAAATTACACACTTTTATAAGAAACGAACAAATAAAACAGTTAGGTCTTAGTATTTCAAACGTTTACAGTTGTTTTACAAACATTCTCATACGTACAAATTAAGACACATTAATACTTATGATCTCACCAGCTTTAAAGCTAATACTCTCTTTCAAAATAATTTGTATCCTCAGGTCAATAGTAGACAGGTACCGATGCAAGGTTTAGAGAAGATGGAGCTCGTTCAAGACTCATCTTTCATTTTGTTTATACTTTAGTGTCTATGATAATTTGGCAGAACACTTGTATTAAAATTATATTATTAATGCAATGGATGATGTTGTTGCTTGTTTACTACTTTTCATTGTTGTGATACTGGACATGACGTCCTCTGCCCTAGAACGTTTCCTCCGTTCTTTGTTTTGGGGTGTGACACTTGATATGGCTGATCTGGATCAAATAATGAGTGATTTGAGTTACCTTAGAGAGTCAAAATACAGTGAAGCAGAGATGTTTTTGTGTCTTAATATCACCCAATCACAACTAAAAGGATTTGATGCTTTGATTCACCAATCCGAACAAGATGCAAAGGTATATATTATAACATTGATAGTGAATTTTATTTTTCAATAACATAACTAACTTGTCTTATTTCCCATGCAAGGATGTGCCTTTTGTGAGTGAACATGTACTAGAAACACAAGAGGACAATGGTGAAGATGGAGCTGAAGAATCACAGGAGGACAATGATGAAGATGGAGCTGAAGAATCACAGGAGGACAATGATGAAGATGGAGCTGAGGATGATGAAGAGGGAGTTGATGATACTCAAGTTAGGGTTAGAACTCAAGTCAGTGTTAGAACAAGAAAAACTTCTGAAAGGATCACTGAAAACATGTTGAAGAAAATTGTGATCGACAAGAAAGGAATAGGAATGGCTCTAGATAAACCTCTTGCTTTGGATTAGATTGGTTAGGATTTAAGCGGTTATATGGGCTACTTGGGCAAATTTGTTAAGAATCCCTTTTTGGTAAATTTGTTAATATGCCCTTTCTTTTGTAAACAATATACAATATGGCTGCATTGTTAACACTTTAGGACTTTAGATTGGTTAGGATTTAAGTAGTTATATGGGCTATTTGGGCAAATTTGTTAGGAAGCCCTTTTTGGTAAATTTGTTAATAGGGATATGCCCTTTCTTTTGTAAACACTTTGGCTAATTTTGGTATGTTTTGTTGATGTATAACTTACATCCATTTTGTTCATTATGTTATATTGAAAAACATCCTTCAGTTGCTCACATCATACACTTACAATTGTACATTGCTCAAACAGTAGGTATCCATAACACCATTTTGTTGGATTAGTGTCTAAGCCCATAACCATATTTGTTAAGTACTTGACCCGGTTGTGCATGGTCCTTTTGGGTTGCCTTCAAACCTAGCAGTGGAATAGGATAATTGTTGGAGAGAGAAGAATGATTTATTAATTTATTACTTGGTTAATAAATTAATTTGAAATCAAGATAAATGATTTATTAATTTATTATGGATATAATATATTGATTAGAAATCATTTTGTTTAATTAATATTTAATTATAAATTAATTTGGAATTAATTTTAGGATTAAAGGAATTAAATGAAACTACAGGGACTAAAGGTGACAATGTTCAAAAGTTGAGCATTGAAGCATTCTAGAACCTCCCTTAGAGGTGGGGAACAAAATCTAGAGTGTCCTAGGGTTTCCTTGGGCTCTAAGGGTGCCTTGGAAGCCTTAGGGAGGAAGTTAAGGGATTAGGGTTATCTAAGATACACCTGCCTTATTCTAAACCTTCCTTATCACATATATAAACCCCTATAGGGTTGGATTTCGTCTAAGGCACTCCAAGAGAGGCTTAGAGCCGAATTTTTCACTTCCCTTCTCTCTCCATAGTAATCCTTGGTTTCTAGGTTTGTTTGTGAGCCATTAAAGGCTCGACACTTGTGGCGCTTGCTTTCAAAGACAAGAAGATTCAAGATTTAAGTTGTTATTACAGTATAACAACAAGCAGTATGTATTTCATCTTTTTTTTGTGAATTTTGAAATCCCTAGAAGATTTTTAGGGTTCTTCACATGTTCATAATGTTGTATAACTAATAGTGATAACATAGATCCAACTCTAGGGTTGCGTGCACACATAGGATTGTTTGTATAAAACTCATCAGTGGTATCAGAGCCATTGGTTTTTGTTTTCAATTAGCATTATACAAATGTATGAACTTGAAAAATTAGGGTTTATAGCCAATAAACCCTAAGAGGCATGAATTTTCGAAATTAGGGTTCTTGAACCTTGATTTACGAAAATTGGTTAGGGTTTCCTAATCCCTTTCCTTAGCCTCGAAGATTTTGAAATTGGTTAGGGTTTCCCAAACCCTTTCCTTAGCCTCCAAGTTTTCGAATTCTAGGGTTATCCAACCCTTGAATTTCGAAATTTGCCTGCTTCCCCAAGATACGATCCTATTTTTTAGGGATTTTCATAAATGACATATCTTATAATTATCTTTTAAGTGTTTAAATGTGGTAATTAAAGATTTTGAATTATCATATCCCATAATTTCGAATTTTAGGGGATTTAAGGGAGTAGGTTAAATTAATTGTTTAATTTAAAAGATATCCTTACCAAAATAGAAGATAATTGTCAAATTAATTAGATAATCATTGACTTATGTGATAAACTTGATTTATTTGAATTATTTGATAGATTATCTTGCAAGAAATTGAATTAGAACATATTTAGATAATTACTAATTAATTGGTTAATTATTATTATTTGTAATTTGATCTAGAACGTTCTTGCTTATGTTTTGAAAAGTTTCAAAACTTGCCCTCAAGTTTTGGAATTAAATTTTTATTAAAAGTTTAATTTGAAAATGTTGATTCTAAAACCCTAGTTTTGAAAAGTTCAAATTTCACCCTTTTGGTTTTATTAAGTTAATTAAAAGTATAATTAAAAGAAAGTTAATAAATCCATCATCATTTGGTTTATATTTTGTTAACTTAAAAGTGTAATTTATAAAATTAAACCACCTAGTATTTTAAAAGTGTAAAATACACCCTTATACTAAGTATAACATTAAAAGTCTAATATTATATATGTATAACTTAAATGCTAGTCTTACCGTTAGTAGGCCTCATTCACGAAGCTGATCTATAAGGGGAGTATAACGTTATGGCCTATAAAATGGCCATTTGATGGGGGCCCACTCTCACCCACCGCTTCCTTGATTGGTGGAGGGTCGTTAGCCAAACGGGTAGGATAGGGCAAACCCTCTCCTCATTAAAAGTATAATGAACAAATAAAGTAGCTAAATGTTTTACAAAATTCCCAATCTTAGTTACTTTATGCAAAAATGAATTGATGCAATTCCATGAAATTACACTTTGTACCCTTGCTAAGATGTTAGTGGAGCGTGTGTGGTTAACCGAAATACTAATTGGGTTCTGTGCAAAGGTGGCAAAGGGTGACTCGATGGCTGTCATAGGTCGATGGAGCGTGTGTGGTTAACCGGCACATCGAATAGGTGACTGTAACATTCGGGGCACCATGTATATTTGCATGGTTATTTATACCCTTTTTTGTGATCCTCGGCATCTCAATCACAAATCAAGGTGCATATCGAGATTTAAACATCCATTGAAAAGTTCAATGAATCTCAAAACACTACAAGAAAAATAGCCTTTAATGACGCGCAAAATATGACACTCGCTAATTCACGTTACGCATTGTTGGGCGACCTTAAAAATAATGTCAGACTTCCAAAATTTGAAGGATAGTGGACACGCATTTTTGCGTGCACTTAAATTAGTGTCTCAAGAAAAAAAAAACACGGAGGGCGCTTTGTCTTACACGTGCGTCTTTTGTAGGTGTCGCTTTATAATTTTAGTGAAACGCGCCTTGAAAAGATAAAGGGGGAAAACGAAACCCTAAAATTTTGAAAACCCGCCATTCTTTTCTACCTTCTTTTCTTCATCTTCACAATCGACTCGCCCCTTTTTGTTTGTCTATGTGAGAAGTGACAAAAAGAAGGGAGACTAGGATGGATTTGCCGGTGATGATGAATGAAGGTGCTTTCCGTTCAATTTCAGAGATGGCATTGTCGATTTCGATGGTTGTTTCCATCTTCCCTAATCACGTCGTCGCCGAGAATCACACACCGCCAGGTAGTAGAAGAAGATGATGAAGTTTGTCGTTGTCGTATGCCGCCCTCCCTCGCTGTCTCTAACTATCTTTTCCCTTTCTTTATTCTTCGCTTCGATGATCGTCTCATCTTCCTTCATCTTCTTGGTTTTCCATCAGGTAATATTCGGGTTCGCTCGTGATGCTGAACTTCATAAAAGAGTTCTTCTCCGGTCTTAGCATCTTCCTGGGTAGCTGAACTTCTGTCATCGCTTGGGATCGATCTCAGCCTCCTATTCATTCCTCTACAGCCTTACATGTAAGTCCACACCACACTTGTTCTTATCTTGTTCTGGAAAATCAAGAAACATTCGAAAAACCTTAAGGTTTCGCTTCTTATCATCGGTGAGGTCGCGTTTCTTCTTATCAGTACTAGGGTCTCGTTTCTTTTCATGGGCGACGCCTCATTTTTTCTTATTAGTATCGGATTTCTTCTTGGCTGAGGGGCCAGATTGACGAGAAATTATTAATGCCCTTAAACTGTTCGACAAATTGCTTATCATTTTGTGTGCGTCTATCTGTCTAAGAAATTAAACAATACGCATACACAATTACACACTATCCTAATTTCATAATTTGACTGATTTCCTATCCTAATCTGATAATCTCTCTCCTTTCTGAAACACGAAAGATCTCTTTCAGGTCTTGGAACCAAACGGGTCAGCTTAATTGGGCTTGGAAAAGCCCCAATAACTTCATCTTCTTCCATTTCTGCTTATCGAAGTCTTGGTGAATCTGTTGCTTCATCTGCTAAAACTTCTCAAGCTAACAATGTCGTTGTTGCTCTTGCTTCTTCAGAAGACTTAACTCTTGAATTGAAGCTTACAACTGCCTCAACAATAGTAACTGGTATATTCCATTCAATATTCCATTCAAGAAATAACAACCTGAATGCTCAAATTTTGATCTAAGTATTGCTTACAGATTCATACTATACTAAGATGATTATGGTGAGATATAAAATAGTTTTTTTGGTCATATTAAGGTTATTAAAAAAGTTAGCACCAATCTTTTTTTTCTATAGAATTATAGTGTTATCTTTTGTTTAATTGTTCGGTTGCAACACTGCTTATACAGCAGTACAAGCTTCTGCTAATAAGGCTTCAAGATGCCTTTAGAAATAGCAAAGATAGCCATTTGAAGGATTTTACCTCCAAAAATCCTTATACAACAGCACAAGCTTCTGTTAATAAGTCTTCTCCTGAGATGCCTTCATCTTCTAACAACTCAAATCACAATGTTCAACAAGCCGATGGCTCAACATACACAGAGCATGTTTGCTCATGGGTAATTTTGGGAAAAGATCTTGTAAATGCACCTCGCAATGTACTTACCCCTGGTTCGTTATCCTTCTCATTTTCAATTGTTGATAGAGACATAAAGTTAAAATATAGTTTTTCATTTTTCTTTTTTAATAATTGTAACAGGGTTATTAGCGGAAGAAGCTGAAAAGATTGCTTCAACAATCGATTGTGATAAGTTATCTGATATAGGGTTTGGGACAACGGATTGTTTGGGACATGTTGCCCTTGTAACCGAGCTCATGAAGAAGACAAAGCCAAAACTTAAATCCAGTGTGGTTGCTGTTTTCATAGCCAGTGGAGACATATTTGGAATTCTTCTTCCATTTAGTGTGTCTGGCAGTGGTAGTTGGAAGAGTGTTGGTCTCTCCTTTGGGAACTTCCTGACTTTTTGTTTATGAAGTTCCCAAGAAAATTGTAGATTTGGAGGGTTTGAGTGTCTCCATAATGGAATGTTAATAAGAGTCTTGGATGAGTCCATCGTCAGCAGCAAACACAAAGTCCTTTTCCATGTCTTGAGCAGATTCCATACCAGTCTTTGTGAATTGGTCCAAAGACTTCTCACAATGGATGGAAAGCTCAATGAGTTTATCCGTGGTCTGGACCCTCTCTTCCTCTTCCCTCTTTTGTTGCTCCTCATACAACATTCCCACTAATTCCTTTCGCTCCTCTTCTTTCTTTTCCTCAGCCTCTCTTAATTCACTAAGAACCAGTTGCAATTGCTTGGTGGCAATTTGTTTGTTCTCAGAAGCGTTCTTCTCCAGCCCTTGTATAATTTCATCATTGTTTATTAGAGATTTGTTTTTCTCTCTTTCCTTTTGCTCTCTCTTCTTCTCAGCCTTTAGCTCATTCTCTTTCCTCTTACCCTCTTTCACAACCCTCTGAATAAGCTCTTTTTTCTAACCCTTCTTCCTTCTTCCTATTCCACAACTTTCAATTTCATCAATTCTTCTTTTGTCTTCTCATCTCTCAGTCTCTTCTCTTTTAACATTTCCTCTTTCTCCTCTCTTTGACTTTGCCTCTCCTGGTCATCTCGTGTTTCCCTCATTGGAGCATCAGACTCTTGGCCTGGGATATGTGAGTGTGTCCCTGGGGGCTGCTCATGACTTTTTTCGACACCCACATCTTCCTTTTGAGAGGAAGGGGGTTGTGTATGTGTTATATTCCAATGTTTTTGCGAGACATCATCTTCTTTAAAGGTTGAAGAGGTAGATGATTGTTTGGGACATGTTGCCCTTGTAACCGAGCTCATGAAGAAGACAAATCCAAAACTTAAATCCAGTGTGGTTGCTGTGTACAAGAATGTGGTGTGAGATAAACTCAACGTCTCTATTGCTGTCATGTGACAACTATTACTACTGGCCAGTATCAAAAGGTATAATGTTCTTTTTTTTGGTCAAATTTATCGTTTGATTAAGAAAGCACGATTCCACATATAACTCTTATTAAACAAACAAATAATCCTTTTTATCTATATCTAACTAGTTACTTTATGAGATACAAAATAGTAAACAAATAATCCTTTTTATCTATATCTAACTAAAGCTTTTTTTTGGCCTTCCATCCAATAAGTTCTTAAAGGAATCAGTTTGTACTTTTGATTTTCATAACAATTTTAGTCTCTATCGTAGTCCCAAGTAAAATGACTTGATTGCCCTTCATATAGTCAGTCTGACTTTTACCTCCAACTTTAAATTTTTTTCTGTTTTGCTAACAACTCATTTGCAATGGTCATAAACTGATTGAAAATCATTTAGAGCAAAAAAAGGTGTCATCTATTGTTTAGTTTTCCATGTTAAAAGATTTTTGCAAGTATTGCTTTTTTTTAAATCTTTGTCAGAAGATGATGTGACATCTCTTTTGATCAAAGATGCCAAAAGTGTAAAGCTTTGGTCTCCTAAAATGTGTCTGGTCATCAGATTATAGTCGCTGAATGAAAGTAGAGGTATGATCTTTCCTCTTTAAAACTGTAACATAACTTTATTTCTTTTGTGTGGGTTATTATTATTTATCAGTGTATATATGGTATGTTTCAGTAATCCTTATCGAGAATCAGGTTTTACAGATGTTAAGTGGCTAAAGTCAAACAAGATGGGTATTATAGTTCTTATTTCTTTCTATTAAAAGATATATAGGAGTAGTTTGTCCCATCTCATTTAATGTTATTCTTCGGGAATCTACTGATGAGGCTCCAACTGATCCTGTATCAGACCCAATTGAAGGTAGAAGCAATAATAATTATTATTTTCAACAGTTTCTTCAGTCTATACAAACCCTAAAATATTGACAATTGAAGGTGGAAGCAATGGTGGCCTACTTGTTGGAGCTTGCATTAATCATGTATTATGCTAATTCAATAATATTAAAATCTTTAATAAGTTATTCCTAAAAGTTGATTTTTTTTGTTATGACAGAGGCCTGATTTATTTGGGTGTGCACTTGCTCATGTTGGCGTAATGGACATGCTCAGGTTTCACGAATTCACAATCAGCGAGAAATCTTTTTTTTTTTAACTAATTTAGTTAAAATTACAATTGTACCCTTGTGACATGGTTTTTCTTTTCTTTTTTTGGTAGGTCATGTGTGGACTTCTGACTATGGTTGTTCAGACAAAGAATAAGAGTTCCAATGGTTGATCAAGTGAGACTAACATTATCTTATCCTGATTAAATTCTCAATTTTTATTCAAAATATTAATTAGTTATTTACTAATAATAACTTTAAAAAAAAACATTTTCATCAGGTATTCGCCACTGCATAATGTGAAAAGACCATGGGAGCAATCTTCTATAATTCCCGACAATACCCTCCAACTTTATTGTTAACAGTTGATCATGATGACAGAGTTGTGTTGTTGCACACTATGAAATTATTAGCTGTAAGTATTTCATTTGAATTGTGTTTAATTTAATTAAAAGAGTATTTCTTTATTATATTTGTTTTATGTTAGACGATGCAATATGTGTTTTTACAAAGATACTGAATTATTGATATTTGTAGGTATGAGCCTCTAGGGTATATGCTTGGGTCAGAATATTTCTTCATATGTTGCACGCTTATGGTCCAATTTATGCTCTCTCTGCAGATGTTGCGAGCTTGGTTGCTCTTAGAAACAACATGCAATTTATTCACATTTTCACTTACCATATTCATATTTGTAGTATAAGATATCTTTGTGTTACTGTTTTATTAAAATATTCTATCTATCAGTTTCCAGATGTTCAACAATGAGGATGTTACTATCGGTGCATGGATGCTTGCAATGAATGTCAACCATGAGGAAAATCATCAACTTTGTCAAACCAAATGTACACCAACATCTATAGCTGTGTGGGATCTCCCCAAGTGTTTAGGTTAGTACTTTTTTTTTCTCCTAAACAATCTTCTGTAACTTTTTGAGAAATCCAACTTAGATTTGATGTGTGTGATGAATATTTGATGTTGTAGGCTTTGTAACTTTTTCTCTTAAACCTACCTTATTTATTGACCTGTAGCTGATTACACATTAATTTAATTATGCAGGTTTTGAAATTTTTCATGGAAAAGAATAATGTTAATGCTCTTCATAGAAAAGTATGTTGGTATTTTAGGAAATTTGGCTAATAATTTAGTTAATTATATAAAAAATGTTGAAATGTTACATTTGTCTACTATTGGAATGATTATTTGATGCTATTGGAATGATAATTTGTATGACATTAACTTTTGTGCAATGTATTGTATTTTTTGTATATGGAATTTTATTTTCTATTATGAGACATGAAATTCAAATTTAATTTGAAAACTAGTAAATCTATAAATAATTTTTTTTTAAAAAAAATTAAAATTACGATACGCAAAAATGTGTGTCGTCTTCATTTATGACATGGCCTTTCTTGACAGAGGCTTCCTTGATACGCATTGCGTGTCATAAACACACGCGTCCTAAGGTTACGACACGCAAATGCGTGTCGTCTTCCTTTATGACAGGGCCTTCCTTGATACGCATTGCGTGTCATAACCGCGCGTCGTAAATGCGTGTCGTAAATGCGCGTCGTAAATGCGCGTCGTCTCTCTTTATGACAGGGCCTTCCTTGACGCGCATTTGCGCGTCGTCTGAGCGTTTTACGACGCGCAATGAGCGTCGTAAAAGGCTGTTTTTCTAGTAGTGAAAGATTTAGGAATTTTAAATACCAAAAAAACTTAAATTCCTTTTTCGTTTTTAATGGTGGAAAAGTTGTGAATCGTCATTCACTTACCTTCAAATGTTCTGCAAGTTGGATTACAGCATCCCTCTTCCAATTTGTAGGATGTTGTGTTGGATCCTAGCCTTAATATCTCATTTGGGTGTTTTATTAAGGACTTAATCAAATAAACTTGAATTTTCTCCCATTTCATAGATGTTAAAATCTGACAACTATGGTCTTCCTAAATCCATGGGAAAAGGTTTTCCACATGAATATGATGTTCCATGATTGGATTGTGGAAATGGAAATCATGCTTCATTTCTCCACTTCCTCCAATAATTCTCCCTGACCCATGTGTTTAAAAACTTGAAAAGTTCAAGGTCACTTAAGCGCTATTGGCAATAAGACACAAAGATGGAAAGTCTATGTGTACATACATCTTAAAGATGAAGTCACACAATGACAAGATTGTTAGGTGTCGATGTCTCAAGGAAGTTGGTTGTTCAATGACTTCCCGAATCATATGGTAAGTTCAACCACGACATGACCCTTATTAATTTGACTCATTTGCTTATTGCTGTTGAATTAGAAATGATTTTGCGCACTGGTCGAACAAATTTTGTCTGATAAATCAATATCCCAACCTTCTATGGGAAATGGCAACATTGGAAGTCCAGAAAAGTTTTCTCTATGCAAGAGAAAGGCTAGGTCTGAAATAGTCCCGTGTACCATTCCAGAAGAATCCATGTGTTTATACTGCCAAAAGAATGGGCATTGGTTACGAAGCTGCCCTCACTACCTAAAAGATCTAAGAGATGGGAGAGTCAACATTTATGACTCTGCTTTAGGTAAAATCCACTATCTAACTCTATTAAGTTCCTATTTGGAGATTCTTAATACATGATATGATAAGATTACATTTCGATGTTTTGAAGGATCGAAGAAAAGAAATGAAGCTTAAAGGAAGGAGCGAGTTGGGTCTGATCGCGAAGAAATGGATTACGATCGCATGGGTTCGATGATCGGATTTTTGAGCTACTGCTTAGAGTTATGGTAAATTGCTTAGGAATATGTAATAGCATAGTTTTCATTTACATTGTAAGGATATATATTTTTCCGCAATAAAATAAATTTTGATTTTGTCTTATTTATATTTCCTTGCAATGGCAATTGTGAAAATTGATGTTTGTGTGTTTCCATTATAAGCAATATAAAGTGGATGGATTCTTAGTTATGTTATTTTCTAAGTAAGGGAAGATTCCCATCACCCAAGTTTCAATTGGACAAAAGCATGGAATCATATAATTTGAATTATGTGATGTATGGAAATCTTGGTACTTATAAATTTTAAGGCTAATTCCTTGACAAATAGTCAAGTGAAGGACTAGGAGATCGAGTTCACAATGTTGTGCACTAGTCAAGTCCACCATAAATAACAACAAGATTATTCGTCGTGATTTACTAAAAGTTTAGTAAACATGATTATGCTTACAAGATTAAGTGTAATTTTGAATCATTGAAAAGTTTCAAAGAATGATAGAACGAATAAGAATAATCAATTAGGCAAAAAGAAAATTTTTTCTCCAATCTAAGAAGAAGGGAGAGTACTTTTGTATCATGTTTTATGATCATCTTAAGAACCATATTACAATTCATCCTCTAAGGACACCTTAGTGCACTAAGTATGGATAAGAAGAGGAGTCGGAAATTGTCAAAATGGGTTAAGTCAATAAGATGAATCGTACTTCGTTCCAAGATCAAGTCTTAGAGTTAAACTCCAAGATTGTGACTTGAGTGATATAATATTAATTAAAAATGTTTTTATTTTTTCACATTTTGATGAGTTGCGATGTCTAGAATAAGACAAAGACCAACTAGTACCAAATTGTGTGTAGGTTTTGTCTTGATAAAGACACACACTGACTCTTGAATATCTGTTTTGTCAAGGAATGTTTCTTAACAAGAGAATCTTATATGTCAAGAGGTCAGTGGGAGTCTAAATGATCTTGAATAGGTTCAAGAACTAATCAAGAGTAAACCTATTATTAAACACTAGCATACGACTTGAGGTTTCTAACCTATCGTTTCTGTGCCATTCCAGTTTGGTCAACTATGCATGTGAGTTCTATGAGTTCTCAATGGATTGCATAGGGGCAAGGCACCTTGTTCAATAGAAAGTACATTGAAATGAAAGGGTGGGCTGCTCAATAACTTGGAAGCAATGGTGTGACCCTTAATGGCAAGAAATTAAGAATAAACATGTTCTGTCCATAAGAGTTTGGATTTGTCACTAACATTATCTTGTGATTATGGTTATAACAAATTCACATGGATAAGGGAACGTACACAATAAAATCTAAGTGTCAAAAGGTTTCTATCCTTCATGAAAATGATTGTGAGGAAACGCTTTCACTAAGAGAGATTTTGAAGATAGCATTATGTAATTTGGGTTCTCAAATTCAACTATGATTACGAAATCCCTCTTCATAGTTCGAATTGTGGGAAATGGCAAATGGGTCTGAACATTTTAGACTTATTGCTATAAGTTCTAGAATCGTTTAGACACACACATGAGTTATCTAAGAAAAGGTGTATGAGGTTGAGAAGCTTAGATAAAGTCTTACCGAAGCGTCTTAGTATTAGAAATATGAACTTAAGAAACTCAATAAGCATTGTTTTCTAGAAGTTCAACTGTTTTTTGAATACATGTCAAAGCTAGTGGGAGCATAAGTGTTATGCTTGTATGAATATAATCATCATGTTAGTGGGAGCATGATAATTATGGTATGTTGCAAGTTAGCAATATTAATTATAGAAAACAAGTGTTTTAATTTGCAAAGTTGCAAGGGTTGAAAAGTTGTTTTGCTATAATTAAAGGAGAGAATATTGTACTTCGTTTTGAAATCTAAGAGCTTAGATCGAGAAATTTTAATCAAACTTAGTCAAATATATGAATTGCATTCTCAAAATTCGATTATGATTACGACATCCCTTTTTTCAATTCGAGTTTTGAGAACATGGCAAATAGAAATATTATGGCAAAAGACTGATAAAGTATCACGTCTTTATGTAAGACATTATGCTTCGTGTTCCATACGCTTCGAGTATAGGATTGATCGCATATGCTGTAATAATTGACCGTTCTAAAATTTTCCAAATGCCTAGAGCATTAAGAGGGAAAAAGACTAGAATCGGACATGACTAAGTTTATTAAACAACTATCAAAGGACAATCTAAGATTCGCCAAGGATTGTTTGCTTGTGAATAGTTGGGAGTATAGTAGTGGATGGACCATACTGACATTATCATTACAAGATTTGATAATGAGTTGTCATATGGTAAATGTGGAAATGTTTCCATATTGGGAGTTGGACGTTAAGAATCTATATGTCTAGATTAGAAACTTTTATGCAGAAGGATATTCAAAGGAATGTACCTTGAATATGAGACTTCGTATCTATGGAATTGTCTTCCAACAATCTCCAATAGAGGACTTTGTAATTTCATTGGCAATAGTCTTTGTGACTTTAGTGCAGTGATATTACGAAAAGATCGTTGCATAAAACGTTAGAATATAACATATTCTATAAGTGCCAAGAATTTGATATTCTTCCACTTGTGATAAGGATTGGGAGTTGTGAAATGATTATGATTGGAAATGTGTTCATTTGATCCATTTCACAAAGTAAGGACCATAGGTAAACATTGTGTGCATGCTAAGAGCATGGGAAAATTGTAGTAATAATTCAAGTAATAAGTTAATTAACCGAAACAACAAATAATGAGTAATCGATATGGTGATAAATAAAAGGTGTTTTATTTATATTCAAAGGTTTGGGACCATATAGGATTAGTATTATTCTTGTGTTTCACTTTGCATGTTTTGACTTCCTGAATAATTAATTATTTCAGAATAATCAAATTATTCGAATGGTTCACATTCGTTCATATGTTGGAAGTAGGTATGAATGAAGACTGTCATGAATTGGTTTGTAGATTGTCTAAAGTGTATTAGACATAGCAAAGGTTTGCTGCAGCGTTCATGAGTGCTTATGAATATGATTTTGAGCATTGGATTAAACCCACGCTCACTTGGATCGCTTCATGGATTTTATCACGAGCGATTGGTGGAACGATAATATCTTGTATTCTTGAAACCGAGATGTGTGAGTTGTATCTTGCAAATCGGTTACACATTGATAATATGTAAACACACCAGTAACTTGGTGTTATAAAACATATTGTTGTGTATGATTTGGTGAGTGAGTGCAAGCAAGCATTGAGTCTAAGTTTATCCATTCCTTTTACCCAAAGTGGGATAAAAGCGATATTTATGGGCCCCTCGATGATTTAATGATGAAAACGTAAATGCTCGGTCGGGCTAGGGCTAATTTGATTTGCTCAACTAGTTAGTCGTCGTAAATCGGAAATCGGGAAACAACACATAGACTGAGAGAATTATTTCGATCCATGTCTCACGTCTATACGATATCTAGAATGGAGGAATATATGATCCCTTATCTAAAGGACATGTTACTGATAAGATCAGAGTTCGACAGTGTCTTTGAGAGCTACGATTTCCAATCGGGTTGTACTCGCATTTATGGTTACTAGACTTATCCAAGTGGGAGACTGTTGGATTAGTGTCTAAGCCCGTAACCATATTTGCTATGTACTTGACCTGGTTGTGCATGGTCCTTATGGGTTGCCTTCAACCTGGAAATGGAATAGGATAATTGTTAGAGAGAGAAGAATGATTTGTTAATTTATTACTTGGTTAATAAATTAATTTGAAATCAAGATAAATGATTTATTAATGTATTATGGATATAATCTATTGATTAGAAATCATATTGTTTAATTAATATTTAATTAGAAATTAATTTGGAATTAATTTTAGGATTAAAGGAATTAAATGAAACTATAGGGACTAAAGGTGACAATGTTCAAAAGTTGAGCATTGAAGCATTCTAGAACCTCCCTTAGAGGTGAGGAACAAAATCTAGAGTGTCCTAGGGTTTCCTTGGGCTCTAAGGGTGCCTTGGAAGCCTTAGGGAGGAAGTTAAGGGATTAGGGTTATCTAAGATACACCTACCTTATCCTAAACCTTCCTTATCACCTATATAAACCCCTATAGGGTTGGATTTCGTCTAAGGCGCTCCAAGAGAGGCTTAGAGCCGAATTTTTCACTTCCCTTCTCTCTCCATAGTAATCCTTCGTTTCTAGGTTTGTTTGTGAGCCATTAGAGGCGCGACACTTGTGGCGCTTGCTTTCAAAGACAAGAAGATTCAAGATTTAAGTTGTTATTACAATATAACAACAAGAGGTATGTATTTCATCTTTTTTTGTGAATTTTGAAATCCCTAGAAGATTGTTAGGGTTCTTCACATGTTCATAATGTTGTATAACTAATAGTGATAACATAGATCCAACTCTAGGGTTGCGTGCACACATAGAATTGTTTGTATAAAACCCATCACATTTTTCATTCAACAACATACAACTTACATTCAACTGTCATTTAAAAGTTTTACAACAACTTAAAACTACTTCAGCATAATCCACACGATCACTAACAAACAAAAAAAAACCCAATCTTCCATTTTTCACCTTCAACTTGTACAGGAACCTCTTGAATGCCATTGTTGTGAAAATCCACAGCTTCTTCCACAATTCTTCCGCAAACTTATTGTGTACTTGAATGTCATTATTGTGAAACTCCATCGACAAGTTTCTGTACCAGTTGTTTGGTAATGGGGGATCGACCCAAGCAAAATACTTGCAATCTTTTTCCTCATCCTGTTATATTGGAAATAAAACCTAATTGGAAGAGATTTCAGATGTAATTAAAGAGGTTTAAGGGATACTTACCCGGAAATTAGGGCAGCCGATGAACCTCCTGCCAAGGTTTGTTGGCCTCCATGATGTCCACTTACCAACGGGGTCTTCACAAAAGCATGTTGCCCTTAATGCTTGCCTTCGTGATCGGATATTGCTCCTACTTCCCACTGAGCTTGAAGATGCCATTTTGGTAGATTTTTGCTTCGATAGAGGGTAAGAAAGGGTTTTTATAGAGGAGGAGTGGATGACGGGGAGGTTAATGGAGGGTGATGATGACAGTGAGCTGGGGTAACCAGCTATTATAAGGGTTACCGGTTCCTAGGGCTAAACTAAGTGTAATAGTCGGTAATATGTCCTCTTTCATAAGTGAAATTTAATTTATGACTAAATCATAAACTGGGGCAAAAGTTTGGGACTTTTTCGTAGATTTCCCTTAATGATATGTTTGGCACTTTATGAACTTATAAAATTTAAATATTCTAATGCATGTATGATCGCTACTCTTAGATTGGATATAAAGTAATTTGGATATTAACTTATAATCTCTCATTTGCGGTTCAAAAACATTAATTTTACACGCTTATTGTCATCATCATTAGAATATATATATATATATATATATATATATATATATATATATATATATATATATATATATATATATATAGGGTTGATATCGGTTGATAACTCATAATTTCCCGAGAACTAAAAGTGGAGCGTTGGATCAAAAGTAGGGGTGAGCGTGGGACGGAACCGGTACCGACCCGTACCGTTCCTGATTTTCCGAAAACCGAGTTTTGTTAAAAGTTAATCCCGAGTACGGAACCGAAATAACATCACCGGTACCGGGAATAGTACCGGTTTTCAGTACTAGTACCCGTACCGACGGTACCGATTCCTGAATTTTATATATTTGGAGTACCAAGTATCGTCCTATATTTTTATATTCGGTACGGTTCGGTACCGGTACGGGATCGGGATTTGGGAAAAACTGATCATCCCTAATCAAAAATAATTTGTTAAGGACATGATCGTCATCTTACCAAACTTATTTAATGTTTAATTTTTTTGTGTTATTTAATATGTTAATATAAATGTCTAAAAATTAACAAAATTATTCAAAATTTCGGATTTATTTTTAAAAAATAATAATAATTTTCGTTTTTTTTTTAAAATGGATATTTTTTCATTTTTTTCAAAAAACATGAAATTTTCAAAAAAAATGAAAAAAAATATTTTTTTAAAAAGCTACATCTTTTTTTCAAAAAACAAAACTGCATTTTTTTTCAAAAAAAAAAACGCATTTTTTTCTTAGAAAAAACTGCATTTGTTTTAAAAAAATTGCGATTTTTATAAAAAAAAAAGTGCATTTTTTTTTCAAAACTGCATTTTTTTAACAAAAAAATCAACGTTTTAGATGCATATATGCATATTTTTTCAAATGCATATTTCTTATACTATAATATTCGTAAGTAAATTATAAAAAAAAAAACCTGATTTTTATTAATCAATCTATAAACATAATACAAGTATTTTATTCGATACAAAATAAAATATAAAAAAACTACAAAAATTCACAGTGTTATCATTTTTTCATATCAAGATTTCCATATTTTTCTTCAATTTATCAGTTTTCACATCTTCAATATTTTCAACAAATTCTTCAAAACCTACAAGAAAATTAAAAAAAAAAATTGATTAAAGCAAGAACACTCAGAAAAATGCACAAGTATATATCATGTAAGATTCACATGTAATTATATCATGTAAGATTCAAATGTGATATTCATATGTGATTTTATCCTTTAAGATTCAAATGTGAAATTCACAAGAATATTTTAAAAAAATAATAATAATTAACAAATACCACTCATACAAAATGCATGTGTGCATACTGACGTAATTCATTTGTGATTCACTAGTGATTTACATGTGAATCACATGTAACTCATATGTTATTCACTTGTGATTTACATGTGAATCACATGTAATTGATATGTGATTCACTTGTTATTTACATGTGATTAATATGTGAATTACATGTAATTTATACATGAATCATATATGAATTACATGTGATTTACATGTATATAATATCTAGTTATATGATTCACTAGTGATTTACATGTGAATCACATGTAATTCACTTGTGATTTACATGTGAATCACAAGTGAATCATATGTGAATTACATGTGATTCACTAGTGATTTACATGTGAATCACATGTAATTCATATGTAATTCACTTGTGATTTACATGTGAATCACATGTGAATCATACGTGAATTACATGTAATTCATATGTGAATTACATGTGATTTACGTATGAATCATGTGTGAATTACATGTAATTCTTATGTGATTTACATGTGAATCACATGTAATTCATAATTACATGTGAATTATATGTGATTTACTTGTGATTTGCATGTGAATCACATGTAATTCACATATGAATTACATGTGATTAACTTATAACCGTTACACCATGATTCAGAACAATACAAAAATTCAAAAAAATTCGAACATAAACCATTATCAATTATGATTTTGAAATGTGAATGTTGTGTTATTTTGATCATTATCTAATCAAAACTACAGAAATGGTCCCTGTGTAAAATTAAATTACATTAATGGTCCCTGTATAAGACAAAGCACGATGCTATATCTTTTTGTATAATATAAAATATGTGAAACTAATTTATATTTATTTTTTATATTTTGGAAGCAATTGAAGGAAATATTGACAAAACATGCAGAATTAGGAAAATGAGACCTTTTTAAGACCATTTTCAACCCATAATACCATTTTCACCAAAAAGTATATTTTTTTTAACTTATATAGATTTTCAAAAAAAAAAACCTTACATTTGTTAGTTTTTTTTGCAAATTCATCTTGCAACTTTTTTGTTGCATTAACTTTATAAGTTATATTAAGACACGATTATAACCAAATAAATAAAGTAATGTAAATTTATAACATAATATTACAAGTAATAATGGGAAAAAACTAGTTAGATAAAGTGTTGAATAGATAAATGATCTTTGAATGTAGCAAGTGTTAGTAAATGATCATTTTACCCTTGTATGTAGGACTAGGAATGATGTTGAGAATATATTATTGTTAACCTGGTGGATTCATGTTTGTCAATCGCCTCAATCTTTCCTCAGCCAAACGAACTGTGAGGGTGGAGCTTTTAACACCTTGGGTTATCTCATGCCTGCAGAAATTTCAGACTTGACTATGGTGTTTGTTTTTTTTTTTTCAAATTAATTCTTGTCTGAATAATTGCATACAGTCTTATATGGATAAATTATGTTTAAAAAGTCTAAGAGAAATGAGGGGACCCGTGGGGCAAGTTTGTAAAAAGATAGGACTTGAGGGGGAAAAGTTTAGTTTCTTGACTTTCTCTATTAAGTCATTCTTTATGTAGTAAGTAAAAAAAGAAACACTCATATACATAGCTTACTGGATTAAGTTAAGTCCTGAGTTTTTACAAATATTCTCTCATTTACTTTTTCCTTCCACATAATATTTTATCCAAAGAGCAGTGTATCCAGACATAACTTAATGGGACAAAAAGAATGCTAACCCTAAAATCTAAATCACTGAGCTCCATTGTTAAGTCACTGGTTTCCATTCCTGATAAACGAACAACAACCATTATGTCAGGAAGCTCTTCCCTAGTTACATCAAGCAGTTTTTCAAGAGACTCTGTTGCCCTTTTGAAAGTCCGAGTTCAGTTAACCAAATGGGAGAGTCAAAAACAGGAGTAAATGGTCAACATATTTAACTTTAAGTTTCGTTTGCTTTTGCTGCCCACAGTAAAGATAGGACATAGACTCGTTCTTGATCTCTCGATTGTGCAAAAGAAATTAATGCCTTCCTCATATATATCATTAGAAATAGCCTATAAAACGTGTTTCTTGTGTAAAAAACGCATGTTGAGGTATTTGTGTCACGTTTATCAGCCATGTGTTAGTGCAAATGAGACAATGTAAGGACAAGCCAAGATCATCACACCCTGGTACTGGAACTATGTTTGCATTGTAACCAAAGGGTAAAACTGGAAAACTATATTAGTATATGCTAGTTGTAAATGATTGTAAAACGCAAGGTAAAAATATCAAGATTCCAAGCCAAGATCATCAAGACCTAGCATCATATCAGTTGAATTTTGTAAGAGGTAAGAGGAAAATTTCTCCAATCTATGAATCCTAACCAAAAAATTGTTATCCTGGACCTTTAATTCGTTGAAATCGGTTCAACTTGCTCACCAATTGATTACTGTGGGAGACGAAGTCAAAATTACCGACTTCGATGTCATTGGTGGAGATGACAACGACCGAGTTTCGAAGTGGGAGGCTGGGTTGCCGAACGTCGACGACTTGCCATCATGATCACAGTTGTTGATATCGGTGGAGATGGCATCGATGTAAGAGAGAGAGAGAGGGGGGGGTGGGGGAGAGGAGGGGAAGAGTCCATTAACAATTATGGATCTGGTGAATCAAATGTATGAGATAGATAGTTGTTCTCATCGACTTCGATTTTCATCAGGTCAACACAAATGTATTGTAGCGCTTCTGTCGTAGTATCACCGCATTCACCACCAATAGTTGTCGTTAATGTAAAAAACACGATTAGGCTGGACCATTGCAGCAACGACATCGATCAGCATGTAATTTAGGACTTGTTGCAGATTATGTAGATCTATAGGGATCATTTTGATCTCTTTCTCGAAAACAACCAAATACGATTCAAAGAAGAAGAACGAACCAGGTAGAACCTCTGAAACACGAATGATAAACTTATGAACAGATCTGAAACCCTAAACAGTATGGATTGGCAGTTGACAATGGAAGAGGTGCCCGATGAAGGGAGGATGGAAGCGATCGATGGAGGAGGGAGGAGAGAGGCGGTGTTAGAAGGCATGGCATAAGGTGAAGTGGAGAGATCGTCGGAGATTTCAGTTGCGGCATTGATTTTTAAGATAAGAGAATTTAGGGAATGAATTATTTAGATGCCAATAACACCCTTAAGTTATAAAAAAAAAAAAAAAAAAAAAAAAAAAAAAAAAAAACCGTTAGATACCTCCATCTCTTTTTTCTAGCTATTTACAAAACTGCCATAAAAAATCACTGCCCTCCATTTTTTTGATCTAATGATCTAAATTTAGTTATCGGGTTCTCGAGAAAATATAAGTTCTTATATATATATATATATATATATATATATATATATATATATATAGGGTTAGGTTCATGTGAGATGACCTAATTTTGTGAGACTGTGAGACGCATTTTTTTTTATTTTTTTTAGTTAATTCAAGTTTCGAAAATAACATTTAAAAAAAGAATTTTTGGATTTTACCATTTATTTTGCATTTTAAAATTATTTTTTAGAATATGTACAGTGTAATATTCTATTAGAATATTTCACATATTTAAAAAAAAATGGATTTTTTTTAGTTAATTCAGGTTCTGAAAATAATATTTAAAAAAAGAATTTTTAGATTTTTCCATTTATTTTGCATTTTAAACTTATTTTTTAAAATATGTTAGTGATATATTCTATTAGAATATTTCATGTATTTAAAAAAAAAAAAAACGGGATTTTTTTTGTTTTTTTTATAGTTAATTGAAGTTCCGAAAATAATATTTAAAAAAAGAATTTTTGGATTTTTCCATTTATTTTACATTTTAAAATTATTTTTGGATTTGGTCTCACGGTCTCACAAAATTATATATATATATACAGAGAGAGAGAGAGAGCTAGGTTCAAATGTTTTTATCAAGTATTGTGTGCCTAAATGCACCAATGAGAATTCAAGAAATAATAAACAATTAAATAAATCATTTAAGGGTATTTTGGACCTTTTATACTTTTAATTAAGGAAATCATTTAATTGAATCTTACAATTAAGGAAATAGAATAAGTATATTTGACCTAGCCTCTCTCTTAAATCCTGTCTAATAAAACCTCCAGAATCCTCAAACCTTTTTCACTCCTAGTTCTCCAACCGGAATATGCGATTGAAAAATTCTTCAATGGCGGAAGATGCGAAGGAAGGCAATCAACGGTTCTTTGTTCCTCTCCCGTCGTCGGCAGCAAAGAAGATCAAGGGGAAGATCCCCCTGTGCTCATCTTCGTCGGATTAAGGAGGAGAAGCACGATTAGAATCAGAAATCGGGAAGCACCTCCAGTGATTCACCGATTCGAAGGAGGATGAGGAAAATATCGATTCCATGAAATCGTTTATCGCTAATCGAGTCATCTGTCATCAAAATCGATTCTAATCTTATCAATTGATTTTGTGTTTGAACTAAATCAATCTGTTGAACAGAAATCGGGGAAAAGCAACAACAACAGATGGCGGTGAAGAGGTGATCAGTGCCTGTTGTGGAGTCTACAAAAGGAGGTGAAAACAAAGGCAATAATGGATTTTAGGTCGTCAACGACACAACCAAGAAACTGAATTGGTATGCTCTTGTACTAATCATAACGTGTTTTTTTAGTTGTATCTCCAGTTCTTGACCACCAAGAAACTGAACTGATAAGACTCTCACTAATTTTTTTTAAAGAAATTGAAGAAGCACACCAAGTGTTCGATAAAATGCATAGTTGAAATCTAGGTTTTTTTTACTGGTTCTGGTCATGTTATTTGGTGTAAAAATAAACCATTTGTTAATTGTTAGTAAGAATTTCAATTGGAATTCAGATACTTGTGTAAATGAATTTCAATGTCTGCCACATTCTATTAGAATGGTTAATTGTTTATATGCATTATGATAGAATTTTGGTTAATTGTTTATATGTATTTTGATAGAATTTCAATGTCTGCGACATTCTATTAGAATGGTTGTATTGTGTACTTCAGAATTTATAGTATGTTTTTTTTAGTTACAGCTTAAATGCATCATTCTTGCATAATGTCTTTTAGAATGATGTTAGTAACAATCATCAATTTGATGCCTATTATTCACAAAAGATTTTTAAAAGAATGTTATTTAAGTGCATTTTGTAATGTTTTCTGTCAGAATTTATTTATATAAATGTATTCTGTTAGAATATCTTTACGAATGTTTGTTAACTAGTATATTTGTTTAACGGGTAATACTAACGAGTAATGTATCTTATTCTTTCAGAATTACATAGAGAAGGAATTCAATATTGATTATACAAGAAAAATATTTGGAATCGAGTTCAACAACAAGTATATATGCGAAGATCAAGTGAATTATACAGACCACTAAAGAAGATCAAGTGTATTTGTTCAATAATTGTATATTCAAGAATGCTATTTTTTAAGAATTTTATTCATCTTTGATGATATTCTTTTAGAATATGTATAACTATTTTAAATGTATAAGGATATTAGTCTGTAAGAATATGAATGAATTTGTTTTTTATGTCTCAAATCAAATATCTGCATTGGAAATATATTTTGCAAGAATAGAATCGAAAATATATTTACTAGTTTATGGTTGGTATTCTGTCATTCTAACAAAATAATATTCTATTAGAATAAAATTCTGAAAGAGCATCATTCTAACAAAAAATATTCTGACAGAATAAAATTGGTAAAAATTTGAAATTGAATTAATTAAAAAATTCAGATTTTTTTAAATTGGGATAATTAATCATCCCTAAAAATCCGAAAATTTCCTTTTATAAATGTAGTTAATTGTCCAAAATACCCTTTTGCTTAAAATTGTGTGATTATATGCTACATGTTACCCCATTGTAATATCATACACTCTCAAATCATGTACATTGATTAATTTCATCAATTGGTCCAGATCTGTGCATTCTGGCACACAATACTTAGTAAAAACAAAATAACATAACCCTATATATATATATATATATATATATATATATATATATATATATATATCTTTACTACTTATAAAAGAAATCTAACTATTTCTATAAATAGATTGAATATAATAATATTATTTTTTTAAGACGTACAAACGATTAAGCTAATATTACAAACAACCATTAATAAAATAATATTAAATTTTAAATTTGTTTTGATTCCTTATATTTCTCAGCAAAATCCTAATTTCATGGTCATTCAAAATTTAAAACCTTTTCATCCTAATACGCTTCAACAAATATCCTTTAAATGTTGCATTTGCAGCTGATTAAAATATCTCATAGCAGACGTGTGTTTGTTCTCTCCACCTTATAAACCCTGCTATAAATCCCACTGCCATGAAGTATTTCCCTTATAAACCCTAATCGTTTTTCTCCCTCTCTTAGACGAAGACAATGTGTTTTTTTTTAAGAAAAAAAGTTTGAAAATATTCCAATTTCTCAAAAAAATTTACCCCAAATGCGAAACTGGGTAAAATTTTCCATTTTGCGAAGACTACAGGGATGCGAAATGAAAATTCTGCACTTTTGTCTTTTTATGACCCCATTTTGCGAAGTTGGACCACTTATATTATTTCTTGAAAAGATCAGGTGCCAAATGCGAAACTCTAAGCTTTCTTCCCCAATTCGCATTTATACATTAAAAACTTCGCATTTTCATTCAAATTCTTCGCATCTTGCATCCATCCGTCTTTGAGTTCATTCGCATTTCATCGCATTAACTGAGAAATTAATCAGTTGTCTCATATTCGCATTTCAGTTGTTTGAGAAACCCAGATACGAACCCAAATGCGAAACCCACTGATTTCAAATGCGAACCAACCAAAAATCATCAACCACGTACTTGTGTCACCAAATGCGAACTGAATATCACCATTAAATTCTCCTCGCATTCCATAGATGCGAACACAATCCAGATCTCCGACTCCAAGCTTGCGAAATCAAAATCAATTAACCTCAAACAAATCGTGAACTTCTTATGCGAACTGTTTTGACCCACAAAACCAAATGCGAACTCAATTGATGTCATATGCGAACTGATTTCATAGATGCGAACACAATTGATTTCATATGCGAATCCACATCCATCGATATGAAACCAATACCAGTTGCAAGCAATTAGTAGCAACCATCGATCCTCTAATTTTCAATTACTCAGCCTTCGCTTTTCATACAACCCGTCGACCCTGAAAAATCGATAAACACCAAATGTCTCATTTTTAGATCGATTTTCTGATTAAATGTCATATTTGAAGAATGATCGATTTTCTGATTAAATGACCCCATTTTGCGAAGTTGGACCACTTATATTATTTCTTGAAAAGATCAGGTGCCAAATGCGAAACTCTAAGCTTTCTTCCCCAATTCGCATTTATACATTAAAAACTTCGCATTTTCATTCAAATTCTTCGCATCTTGCATCCATCCGTCTTTGAGTTCATTCGCATTTCATCGCATTAACTGAGAAATTAATCAATTGTCTCATATTCGCATTTCAGTTGTTTGAGAAACCCAGATACGAAGCCAAATGCGAAACCCACTAATTTCAAATGCGAACCAACCAAAAATCATCAACCACGTACTTGTGTCACCAAATGCGAACTGAATATCACCATTAAATTCTCCTCGCATTCTATAGATGCGAACACAATCCAGATCTCCGACTCCAAGCTTGCGAAATCAAAATCAATTAACCTCAAACAAATCGTGAACTTCTTATGCGAACTGTTTTGACCCACAAAACCAAATGCGAACTCAATTGATGTCATATGCGAACTGATTTCATAGATGCGAACACAATTGATTTCATATGCGAATCCACATCCATCGATATGAAACCAATACCAGTTACAAGCAATTAGTAGCAACCATCGATCCTCTAATGAGGAAACAGTTTCCTATTCGATTGTGCTTTGCAATGACAATCAATAAAGCTCAGGGACAAACAATTTCATATGTAGGTATCTATCTTCCAGAACCAGTATTCTCGCATGGACAACTTTATGTTGCATTGTCCAGAGGGGTTTCACGTTGCAATACAAAAGTATTAGTAAAGCCTAACGAAAATTCAAAAGGTGATGGGGTTTATACAGCAAATGTGGTGTATAAAGAAGTATTGCACGATTAATATTTTGTGTCGTCTTGACTGGTTGCTTTTTATTGGTTATTTGATGCATGATGTAACAAATAACACCATAGTTTGATTATATTGTCTTCAACATGTACTTTTTTTTAACATAACAATTTTGTAATGGAAACATATCACCGAAAGAACTCACGTGCCCCGCCGCTTTGCGCGGGTAGACGGCTAGTATATATATATATATATATATATATATATATATATATATATATATATATATATATATATATATATATATATATATATATATATATATATATATATATATATATATAAAGAAGTCTACAAAAACAACATACAGAAACACCTCTCACAAAAGCTAACACATAGGCGAACATCTCATTTTAGCCAAATCGGGTCATACTTCAAAGCCCGAAACGTGTCATGATTGCTAATGGTTGGCATGGCACTTTGCCATATTTCTTGAGCAATCAGGGCCGATGAAAGGCTGAACCGGAGAATAAGAGCCCACAAGCGTTGTGTAAGTCCACATATTTTTTGTTTGTTAATAATTAACTCTAACTATGAGGTGATCCTAGCTTTGCCAAAGAAGTATTTTTTATTTTTAATTTTTAAATTAGAAATCGATGTTATTTAACACAAAAACTAAAAAAAGAAGAAAAATCAAATGTGTATGATTGATAGAATTACAATTTCCACTATGAACATATTTTTTTACCATCATTTTAAAGATCCAACTTTTCAATAATAGTAGACTCCTTCATTCATTGTTGTTACGGCGAACATGTGAAGATATGAGTTTCAAGAAAGTTAATAACATGACTGATTAGATGACTATGATGCTAGTAAAAAAGATTAATTGCCTGAAATTTTTAGAGCATAATATTAATTAGAAACAATCTCAAGTCTCAACATGCAGCTTAATTTCATCATACGCTAGTATAACACATCTACATAGATTATTCATGGTTATAAGTATTTGATAGAAAAACGAGAAGACATGTCAAACAGAATTAGGCTTGAATTTCAAACAAAAAGCATGCTGACAAACTCTTTACCTCTAATTAATGTTATTCTTCAAATTAGTTGAATCTGTTCATACTTCATAAGCCACTACATGAATTAATGTATATAATATCCTTTGAAAAAAAAAATATTGTCTCGACTGATACCGGGTCACCCACTCTTCCTAATGTTATGTATTCCCTTATGGTCTTGATATGTGGATTGTATTCGTGTCATGTGGTTTAAGATAATATGTAATGAAGTATTGTACTAAGTTAATGTGATTAACAAAAAGTAATACCTTGTGTAGCAACCTACATAATACCCTTCAGAGCATAAAATATTGGACATAAATGCAGCAGTTGGACCCATCAATGTGAACGATGTATAATGATCATAACTTCAAGTTTCAGAGTTTAATCATATAGGGCCCGAATCAAGGTTAAAATAGAACACAAACCTTGAATTACTGAGGTTTCGAGACCAAAATCATCATTTTGGACTATTGCAACAAATTAACTCTAATCGTATGGTCCAGATACTCTAGACCACTATTACTTATGAAAATGCTATGAAATCCACCAGACCAAACCCATCGAAAATTTTGGTTGCAACAAATTAACTCTAATCAACCAAATATTTTATACTTTTGTCTTTAAGGTTTTGTTTATATTGACTGTTTTAACTTTATTTTATTTTTATTTTTTCAAATTTTAGTTCTCGTAAAGTATATTGAAATAAAATTTATAAATGTTGACTAAGAAAATTATTAAATTGTTGAATTAAGAAAAAAAAAATAGTCTTATTATCTATCATATTCAATAACTATAGATAGAATGGGGAGATGTTTATTCTTGTTTGGATATCTCAAACACATATACAATATTTTTATTTACAGAGCAATCAACATTCAATAAGGTAATATGAAGGGAAAGAAATTAGATGAAAGAACTCTAAAATCAATATGGAATACTCGAAAGTTGTAAGAGTTAAAGAGATGATGGGCTTTAAAATAATATGTATTTGTACTCTTGCCCCTCCGGTTGATTGTACATCATTCAAAATTACATAGTAATGGTAGGACTGTTTACTATTTGGATAAAACTGAATTATCCAATTGGATAATTTAGATCGGACTATTTGGTTCGGATATTCGGATTTTTGGATTGGTTTTTAGTAAAACCGAATTATTATTTTGGATTTCGGATTGGTTTTAGTTTATAAAATAAAAACCGAATAGTCCAAAAAAACTGAATTACAATTTATTATTTTATTCTTTTTAATATATATCTTTATTAAATTATAAATTTACTAAATTATTCTTTTAATATATTAAAAATTTTCATCTATTATAATACTTTAATATATACTTCTTATTAAAAAAAATTATCTATAAAGTAGTAAACTATAATATATTTTTCTTGATAGTTATTTATAAGTTTTAGTTCACAACTAATTAAACAATATTTTTTAGTTTATATTATAGAGTAAGTTAATACTAAAGTTATATATATTTGTTGAAATGTCTTGATTCTTGAAACCGAATTGTAAAAAATCGATCCAACCGAATTATAATTTTGTTGGATCGGATCGGATTTGAATTTAGTTTAGACTATTTGGATTTACGTTTTGAAAACCAAAAGTAATTTGGATTCACTTGATCGGATCGGATTAAACCGATCCATCCAAATGAACACTCCTAAGTAATGGGATATGGGGATACAAACAAGCCACAAAGACACAAGGGAAGCAAACATACAAATCTCATAATCCATGAGAGGATCACAAGTTCAAAACAATCTAATGAAACTTAAACAACGCATAAGAAATATAAGAATCCATACCCTTGGAGTCTTTGTATTTCTTCTAATCAGTTGGACAGATGTGTATAAGCGAAAGTAGGATCCCGCAGTCGTAGTCAAGTAGACCAATTTCTTTTAGAGCGAGTGAGGGCATCTGGATTTGAATGATCGGGCTAAAATCCGATTACGGGCACCCATATTTATAGGGGAGGTTTTAGAATCCTTATTGAATTGAAAATCTTACACTTTAAACCCTTTAAATTCTAAAGGGTTCTATTAATTTGTTAAACATAATAAATTAACAAATCAGATCCCTATTATTCTCTCTTGTTAATTATCGCTTAAATATATTGTTGTGTGTAACCCAAAAGGACCATGGTATTAATAGTAATATTACCAGTCTGTTGTCAATGTGGGCAATATTTCTAATAGTCTCTCACTTGAACTAGTCACTAACATTGGATGGTCTAATATTCCATAATAATAAATAATAAATAAAGAGTGTGCCATATGTTGAAACTTTTGTACTTATACGAACTAGTTATAAGACTGCCCTTATATAAGTGATCAACTATTCATTTATCCTACAAGATATTTATATGGACCTCAGACATGGAAGCAAGTCACTCTCAATGTTTAAGATTATGTTTACAATTGAGAGTTATTGTGACCGCATCATACTGATTTGTTGAGCTAATCAACTTAGTCAAAGCTTGACTAATAATTTGATGACAACACCAAACCCCGATATGCTCAGAGATGTTATTGCTCCCATTAAGGAAGAATGAACAAATAAACTTCAACTACATAGAATTTTCATACTCATCAGGTAATATATGTACATTCCCTATATACTCCTAGTTATGAACAAATTTGGAGAAATCCAAATCATAATAGATTGCACAACTAAATTCTCATGCATCTCCGTTTGAAAAATATGGGATATTATCATCTTATAATTACTTGTGACAAAATCCATGAAGTAATCTCTAAGTGTAAGTTACTCCAATACTTAATCTACATTACGTACTCATGATCATTAGCCACATCTCCATGCTATGTTCATCACCGTCAAAAATCTACTAATATTTCATGAAAATTTTAAATCGTTGTTTACTTCCAAAAGTAGGACCGACTTTTGAGATTTGAATAATTAATATTCTAGAAGTTGGTTAAAAAAAAACATGCAGAACATAACACATAAATAAATTAATGCAAATGGTGCAATCCATCATATTATTAAGTCTCGGTAAAATAATATCCAAATCAGATAAAATTTATGTTGTATCAGTTTTAATATATCAAACTACAAACTAAAATTATCTCATTAGCAAATCAAATGCCTAGCAACCAAGTATGAACGCCGTGCTTGGTCTGTGACAATGGCTAGGTAAACGGATAACAAGATTCTTCAACAAGCATTCTGATGTAGTGGTACTTTCTAAATATATTTATTAGGGTATCAAACCCAACAACTAACATGTACAAAATACTCCTTGATTCACTACAAGACTATAATTAAAATGTAACACAAAGCAAGTAGGGTCGATCCACAGAGACACACGACAAATTGTAAAATGATTGTCTTTTTACACAAGACGAATTGCAATAAGGGGGTGTTTGATCAATTAAGACTAACTAAATGCTTGCAAAACTAGTAAATTGATTCAATAAAGAGAAGGGATTCCAATTTTATGTTTATCTATATAGTTATGTTATATTAATAATGAAATGTTGTTGTATGGTACTTGGAATCACTAACAAGCTCTAGTAACTCCCATTTACCAAGCTAATTAACCAGAAAAAGCTCTTTGATTAATCCTCACCTTACTAACTTAACCTAAACAAGCTCTTAGAATTAGATTGAAAGATTACATGAAGTTTTATTGTTTTAGGTAAATGTTCCCAACAATGCCCCATACTTCTCATAAGCTTGAAAGCGTAAAGACATGAAATTGTAGTTTACATCAATGTTAATCTCATCATAAAACTAATATGATGCTATCAATTAGTATCAATTTCACAAAATAATTACGAATTTTATAAAATTGAATAACAAGAATGACTTAGTTCTAATCTAAGTTGCCACCATGAAACAAAATTAATCAAACTATTTGTAAAAGCAAAACTAAACTATATGTTAGTTGCTAGTTGGGCCATGGACTTCTAATAGAAGGCATTGGACGAAATCTATGGGAGGCCCATAAGGATGTAACGCCCGTGTTTCTAGGCTAAGCATTAATGAAGATGTAATAATCTAGGTCAACCATTGTAACTCATTTTAAAGTAATAAAGATGAATTACTTGAATATTATGTGAATTATGTGTTTTTGTGTGCTTATTACTTGTTTATAATAATATATTAAATAAATGATAAAAATAAGCATCAAAATAAAGTGTGAGATAAACCCAGTGTCAATGAAGGAAGTTGTAGTGGTCGTGATAAGGATTCCGGATGTAAAAAGAATGCTGAAATTCGAATTATAACAAAGAAGTTATGTGATGTCGAAGATTCGCGAAAGAACTGACACAACACTGTGTGACGTAAATAGTGAAATCACAATAGAGGACTTTTTAGCCTTAGCGATCTAAACGAAATTCGTATTGTTCATTAAACTGAGAGCGCCCATAAAAAGAGCGTCCAAATTTGACTTCGTATGAGAAATTTATGATATTTCGAAGTTTCAGCTTAATAGTGTACAGTCCGAGTTCGAATTGTAGATCGAACGATTTTTAGCCGACACAACCTAAACGATAATCAAAGATCTCGTCAATAGGAGCTCAACGATAAAAATACACATGAAAATGGAGTCCGTATGTAGAAGTTATGAGTTTTACATGGTCGTTTAACAGTGTAATCTTCTCATACAATTAAATTTAAAATCGGTCGATAATTAACTGACAAAGTCTAAATGAAAGTCGTGGAATACGGTCCCACCTACGCGTGGATATAAAGAACGTCGAAAACGAAGCTCGTATGCGGAAGTTATGAATTTTAGAAATCTAGAGATAGAAATGCGAGCTGGATGTGAGGCTACGTGTAACGCCTGTAGATCCGGTCTAGACAATTTAGAGATAATAGGGGTCGAAAATGACTTTCTGACAAAAGATTATTTATAATAACCAATTTGTAGAATACATCTCAAGGGTTCCGTACATATAAAGAATGTTGAAATCCGAGTTATAACGAAGAAGTTATGGTCCGTCGAAGTTTTACGGCAAAACCGGCACGACACCGGGAGGCATAAATAGTGAATTTACGATGGAGGACTGTTTAGCCTTAGAAATCTAAACAAAAGTTGTAGTATACGTTAAACCGAGAACATACAAAAAAAAATGCCCAAATCTGATTTCGTATGAAGAAGTTATGAATTTTCTAAGATTTGGCTTAGCAGTGTACAGCCTAAAACTCGAATTTTAGATCGAGCGGTTTTTGGCCTATGCGACCTAAATGACAATTGAAGATCTCATTAATAGGAACTCAACGATAAAAAGACAGACGATAACAGAGTCCTTATGTGGAAATTATGAATTTTACGCGGACATTTAACAGTATAATCTCTTTGTACTGTTAAATTTAAGATCGGTCGAGAATTAGCCGACGGAGTCAAAATGAAAGTTGTAGATCTTATTTTTACATAAGCGTGGATATAAAAAAATGTCAAAAACGAAGGTCGTATGTGAAAGTTACGAATTTTAGAAGTCGGAAGTGTGTTGTGCGAAAATGGGTGATGTGGCACAATCTTGGCCATTGCTTTCTCCCCAAGTCTTGCCACTAGATGGTGACATGTGGCACCAAGTTCATCCATTTTTCATCCTATAAATAGAACCTCTCCCACCTTCATTTTCTTCACACTTTCCCCATTCTTTCTTCTCTTTACTCTCTCTCTAGCCCCCGAACCCCCCCCCCCCCCCCCCCCCCGAAAAGTCTAGGGAACCTCCCTAGCACGAGGCGGAAGCCCTGGAGTGCTCAAAGGCTCTGAGAAGAAGAGCTTTTCGGCTCGGGAACGCTGCTCCAAGCAAAGCTCGGTTTTCCATAAAACCCGCTGTAAGTGAGCTACGTCTACGCTATTTTTAATATAGCTTTTATTTAATTATAGTAACGTTATTAGGAACTTATAATAAGTACTTGGGCTATTATTATGAGTTATATAAGTATTTTTTAATGCTTATATAATAGTAATAATAGCTATACTATTAATTAGTCTCGACGAATAATAGACTCAACTCTAGTTGTAATAATACTAGGTTTCCGCAAAGGAAATTATTTTTTTAAGAAGCGAAGCGCTGTCTGAGTTCGGAATCACCACCTTATCAAGTGAGTGCATAGCCCCTTTCATCTTACACATAGATATGAAGTATTTTGTAACGACCCGAAAATCAAGGGTTGAAAAATTTTCATTTTTAATATAACCCAAAATAGATATCATTTATTCCAAACATCTCAAATCATCATTAAGTAAAACATTTATCATAGTTCATCCCAAAGTCATTCATTGCGGAAATCATAGGTGTGTGCACTGCGATCAATCCGAGCCCTTCCCTTCCAAAACGATGATACCTGAAACAATAAACAAAACCTGTAAGCACGAAGCTTAGTGAGTTTCCCAGAGTATACCATACACACAATCCACATAACACATATCCTGTTAGCTATAAAAGCTACTTGCATCACATAAGCCATGCATACATAAAACCTAGGAAAGCCATGGTCTACCCCACATGGTCTTACTTCCAATGCCATGGGCTATCGCACCATTTCGCTTCGCCTCCACCTCCCCTCGAACCAGACTTCGAGAACTTGTTTTTCTTGTTGGACCCTGAAGTTCCATCGAACTTCCTCTTTTCACCAACCTCTATCCTCTCCAGACCCTTTTCTTTCTGCTGGGCCTCCACATTCTTAGCTACTCGAATAGTTGTTTTCAGAGTAGTTGCCATCTTGACTATCGGACCAAAGCCGGTAGGCAATCCATTAGCAAACCTCTCAATCTTGGAGATTTCTATTGGCACTAGGTACGGAAATAACTTCATTTTCTTAGTGAATGCGGTAGCATAGTCGTCTATGCTCATCCTCCCATTCTTTAAGTTTTGGAACTCATTGTTCAGATCAATCAGATCTATCTCTGAACAATACTGCACCCTTAATTGTTCCAAGAACTCCTCCCATGACATTTTCAAGGCTTCTCCTCGTGGCATAGTATCTGCCAACAACTTCCACCAACTTAAGACTCCAGTCTTCAGTTGTCTAACTGCAAAGACAGTCTTCTGTTTGTTGCTACAGTCGCAACTTTCAAATACCATCTCCATTTCAGAGATCCAATCCATAATCTCAACAGGCTTTGGGCTTCCAGAAAGACTTGGTGGCTTGGCGCCCAAGAAATTCTTGTACATTCGCCCATCCTTGTTGTTTCTTCTTTCCGGGTCGTTCCTTCGTTCTCCTTGAGTCCCAACTTGACTCATAATGCGACTATTGTTCCCTTCCTCCGATTTCTCGGGAATCAATTCAGGTTCCTCAATAGGTATGATAGGTTCGTCCCTATTATCATGCAACATCTTTCGCATCTCATCCCTTCGTTCGGCTAACATAGCCCGAATCATGGCTTGCACCCCAACCATTGTTATTGGTTCTGGTGCTGCTGCTACAACAGGTATTCGCTCAATTACTGGCGGTTGATTCCTGTTTTCATCCGCGTTTCCAACGCCACTCCTTGTTCTCACCATTTTTTATCTACACACCAAATAAGGTGAAATTAGATCCTTATTCACGATAGATATTCAAATCATCCTTATTACTCCGAACCGTTTACATGTTAGTTCTAATACCGTAGACATACGCTTAGAATCCTATGTTGGATTAGTGTCTAAGTCCATAACTATTTTGGTATGTACTTGACCCGATGGTGCATGGTCCTTTTGGGTTGCCTTCACCAAAGCAACTTGATTGGAGAAATAAATAAAGAGAGAGAGGTTATTATGATTTATTAATATGTTATAAGAATAATATATTAAAGGAGAAATCATATTTGTTTAATTAATATTGGCCAATAATTAATTAGGAATTAATTTTGTGATCAAGTGTAATTAATTAAACTAGAAGGGTTGTTTTGTAATTATGTGATAGTTACAAAATAAGGTAAGGATTATCTTAAATATAGGGTGAACGAATTTAAGGAGATAATGCCTTAGAATTCGACTAGGATAAGGGTTTCTAAGACTTATCTTATGGTTACTTGGTGGGCAAGCAACTAGATAAGGATAAGGACTAAAACCCTAATCTTTACACCTATATAAACCCCCTAAGGCTCATGAATTCGTCTAAGACTTCCCAAGAAGTCCTAAGGACGAATTCCTACCTCTCTCCTCTCTCTTTATACCTTCTCCATTTGCTCTTGGTGTTTGTAAGCCATTAGAGGAGTGACACTTGTGACTCTAAGCCTTCCAAAGTCAATTCAAGGAGGAATTGGGATTGTTATTGCTACATAACAATCAAGGTAATATCTTAAACCTAATTATATGTTAATATTGATTTCCATATGCTAGAATTAGGGTTTATAGTCTTGGATTCAAAGCATGTACAATAGAGAAACCTAGATCCGAGCATTAGGGTTTGTATGAGCACATAGGATGTCTTATGACCAAAACCCATCAGTGGTATCAGAGCCTAGGATGGTTTCAATTGTATTGATGCATTGTATATCTAAAAAAATTCGTTTTTTTGGTGTTCTAGAGGCTGGACTCGCCGAGTCCATAGCTGAACTCGCCGAGTCCACGGTGACTCGCCGAGTCTAGGCTTGACTCGACGAGTCAACTTGTCAGATAGTGCTTATCTCTGGATTTCTTGCTGTTTTTGCATATGGATAGTTACCTTATCATGTTAGATCAATATTAATCCGATTATATGATATATTTGACTATATTTTTGATCTAATTGAAGATATTTATCAATTAATAAGATAATTGTTTCCTTATAAGATAATTGATTAATTATTTTGAGTAAATTGATAAATTGTTTTGCAAGAAATCATTAAACAAATCAAATATGGATAATTATGTAATTAAATGTTAGTTTAGATTATTTATTATTTGATCCTTGTTTTTATGAAAAGTTTCATATTTTGCCCTTTAGGTTTTATAGTTTAAATTTGAACCCAAAAGTTTTGTTGTTTTGAAATTTAAATAGTTGAAACCCTAATGTTTTGGAATGTTTCAAAACTTGCCCTCAAGTTTTGGAATTTAAAAGTTGATTAAAAGTTAATTAGGAATGTTAAATTGTAAAACCCTAGTAATGTTTTGAAAAGTTCAAATACACCCTTATGGTTTTATTAATTAATTAAGGAGTATAATTAAAAGAGATTTAATAAATCCATAAAAGTTTAGGTTAACCATTTAATTGAATTAAAAGTGTAATTGTTAAAGTTAACCACATAGTATTTTAAAAGTGTAAAATGCACCCTATACTATATATAACATTAAAAGACTAACATTATATATATGTATGAGTAAAAGTCAGTCTTACCGTTAGTAGGCCTCATTCACGAAGCTGGTCTATAAGGGGTGTTTAAGGAAATTGCCTATAAAATGGCGATTGAATGGGTATCCACTCTTACCCACCGCACTCTTTACTAGTGGAGGGTCGTTAGCCGAACGGGTAGGATAGGACGAAACCTTCCATTATAAGTATAATGAAATACAAAAGTAACTAAATGTTTTTACAAATTCCCAATCTTAGTTACTTAGGCAAAGTGAATTGATGCAATTCCATGAAATTACACTTTGTGCCCTTACGAAGATGTTAGTGGAGCGTGTGTGGTTTACCGGCACACTAAATGGTTCTAAGCAAAGGTAGCAAAGGGTGACTCAATGTTTGTCATAGTTCGGTGGAGCGTGTGTGGTTTACCGACACATCGAATAAGTGACTGTAACATGTGAGGCCACCATGTAACTTTGCATGGTTATTCACACCCGCTTTGTGATCCTCGGCATCTCAGTCACAAACGAGAGGGGCATATCGAGATTTAAACATGCCATTGAAATGTTCAATGAATCTCAAAGGATCTAGGAGTTTTCATAGATTTAAAACTTAAATTTATTTTTTCGTTTTTCATGGTGGAAATTAGTGAATCGTCATTCACTTACCTTCAAATATTCTGCAACTAGATTACGGCATCCCTTTTCTAGGTTGTAGTGTATTGTGTTGGTTCCTAGCCTTAGTATCTCATTTGGGTGATTTACTAAGGACTCAATCAATCAATCAACTAACTTGAATTTGTTTCTCCCGTTTTGTAGATGTCAAAGTTCGACAACTATGGTCTTCCCAAATCCCGTGGAACAAGCATTCCACATGAAGATGATATTCCACGATTCAATCGAGGAACAAGAAATCATGCTTCACTTCCTCCTCATCCTCCAATTACTCTCCCTAACCCACAAGATTGTAAAATTGAAAGGTTCAATATCACTCAAGCCCTTTTGGCAAGAAAACATAAAGAAGGAAAGTCGGTGTGTGCACACGTCTTAGGGATGAAGTCACACATTGATAGGTTAAGAATGATGGGATCCGTTGTCGGTGAAGAGATGGCTATTGATTGAGTTCTTCAGTCACTTCCTACCTTGTATAGTGAGTTCGTAAGAGAGTACTATATGATGAATCACGACGTGACCCTTATTGATCTCACCTATATGCTTATTGCTGCTGAATCAACAATGGTTTGGCGCAATAGAAAAGCAAAGTTGATTGGTGAATCTGCCTTCAAGACCTCTATGGATATAGATGATGGCAATGAAAGACATGCAATGATCAAAAATTTTGATCATAAGAGAAAGGAGATGTCTAAAGTAGTTCCATGTGTTGTTCCAAAAGAGTCAATTTGCTTTTATTGCCAAGAGAAGGGGCATTGGAGACGAAGTTTCCCTATTTACCTAAGAGATCTAAGAGATGGGAGAGTCAAAAGTATGACTACGCTTCAGGTAAAATCCACTATCTAACTCTGTTAAGTTCCTATTCATTGATTCTTAATACATGATGTGATAAGATTGCATTTGAATGTTTTGCAGGATCGGTGAAAAGAAAGGAAGCTTGATAAGAGAGCAAGATGAATCTAATCACAAGAGATGGATCTCAATCGCATGGACTTGAAGATTGGATTTTGAGCTTAGATAGTTATGATAGAAATTTTCCTTTTACATAGTTTTCAATAGATTTTGCATTGTAAGGACAAATGTTTTTCCGCTGCTTTTATAAATAAAATAAATTTTGACTTATTTATTTATTTGTTTACTTCCTTGCAATGAAATCGTTATGAAAATTGATGTTTGCATATTTCTACAACGAATGGATATGATTCTTAGTTATGTTATGGAAATGTCGAGAATTTACCAAATAGGGAGAGTTTCTCATCGCCCAAACTTTCAATTGGACTGAAATTTGGAATGACGCAACTTGGTTGTATGATGAATGAGAAATTTCATATTTGGAAATCAGAAAAATTCATTGACAAAGTGTCAAGTGAAGGACTATGAGATCGAGTACACAAAGTTGTATGTTGATCAAGTTCACCATAAGAGTAACAAAGATATTCGTCATGATTTACTAAAGGCTTAGTAAATATGATTACACTTACAAGATTAAGTGTAATTCTGAATTGATTAAAGGGTTTAGATCAATAATAGAACGAATAAGAAGAATCAAGTAAGCAGAAAGATAGAAGTCTCTCCATTCTAAGAAGAAGGGAGAGTAGCTTTTATGCTTTATAATGGTTCTTAATGATTAAGAACCATATCTCAATTAATCCTCTAAGTAAGTCTTAGTACAATTGTATGTTTAAGAAGAGGAATCAAGAATTGAAGAAATGGTTAAATCAAAAGTCAATCATAATTCGTTCCAATAACAAGTCTTAAAGTTAAGATTGTGATAATGAGTGAAAAGTATTAAAGGTTTATAACATTCATCAAATGTGGAAAGTTGTGATGTCTTGGATAAGACAAAGGGCCAACTAAGACCAATTTATGAAGTGTTTTGATAAAAGCTACACTAACTATTGAATATTTGGTTGTCAACAAATGTTTATGGACAAGACAATCTTATATGTCAAGGAGTCAGTGGGAGTCTTAATGGTCTTGAAAGGTTTCAAGAACAAATCAAATAAACCTTATCGATCAGCACTAGCACACGAGTTGAGGTTTTGCAACCTATCGTGTTGACATTATTTTGTTTCTGTGCTATTCCAATTAAGTTAATTATGTATGTGAGTTCTTTGAGTTCTCATTTTGAATGCGTAAAAGGCAAGGAACTTGATCAATGGAAAGTACATTGATAAGAAAAGGTGAGTTTCTTAACTACTTGGAAGACATGGTGGGCAGCCGTGCTACTATAAGGCAAGAAATCAAGTTTAAGAAAGTTCGGTCCATATGAGTTTGAATTTGTCGTAAACCTTGGTTTTAACAAATTAATATGGATAGGAACATATACACCATTAAAATCTAAGTGTCATAAGATTTCCTCCTTCATGAAAATGATTGTGAGGAAATGCTTTCACTAAGAAAGATTTTAAGAAGATAGTGATTGTAAAGTTGCATTCTCGAATTCAATTATGGTTACGGTATCCCTTTCCATGATTTGAATTGTGAGGTTTGGCAATTAGTCTTAATAGTTTAGACACACTTATGAACTATCTAAAGCAAAGGTGTATAAGCTTAAGAGGCTCTGATAAAAGATTATCAAAGCATTAAGTATTAGAAACATGGACTTAAGAAATTCAATAGGTATTGTTTTTTGAAAGTTAAGATGTTTGTGAATACATGTCGAAGCTAGTGGGAGCATAAGTGTTATGTTTTATAATAATCATCATGATAGTGGGAGCATAAATGTTATGATTGTATGATTATTAAGGTACGTATTGCAAATTGGCAATATTAATTATAGAAAACAAGAGTTATAACTTGCAAAGTCGTAAAGGTTGTAAAGTTGTTTTGCTATAATTAAGGGAGAGAATATTATGCTTTATTTCAAATCTAAAGGCTTAGGTTGAGAAATGTTAATAAATTTAGTCAAAGGTACATAGTGTGTTCTTAAAATTTCGATTATGATTACGGAATTCCTTTTCACAATTCGAAATTTGAGAACATAGCAAATAAAACATTGTGCATCGTGTCCCGTATGCTTCGGGTATAGGATCGATTGCAAATGCTTTAATGTTTGACCATTCTAAAAATTTTCCAAATGTCTAGCGCATTTAGAGGGAAAAGGGACTAGAATTGGTTTTGACCAAAATAATTAAACAACTATCAAAGGACAATCCAAAGTTCAACGAGGATTGGTTGCTTGTGAGTAGTTGGAAGCATGGTATTGACCATATTGACATTATTATGAATAGACAAGATTCTATTAAGAATGAGTTGTCATATGGAAAATATGGAAGCGTGTCCATATTGGGAATTGAATATTGAAAATCTATGTCTAGATTAGAAACTTTTATGCAAAAGGATATTCAAAGAATGTACTTTGAGTGAGAGACATCATGTCTAAGGAATTGTCTTGTAACAATCTCCGATAGAGGACTTTGTAATATCATTGGAAATAGTCTTTGTGACTTTGGTGCAATGACATTACGAAAGGATTGTTGCATAGAATGTTAGAATCTAGCATATTCTATAAGTGGCAAGAATTTGATATTCTTTCACTTATGAAAAAGGATTTGGAGTTGTGAAATGAGAATGATTGGAAATGTGTTCAGTTTGATCTATTTCACAAAGTAAGAACCATAGGTAAACATTGTGTGTATGCTAGGAGCATGGGACAAGTGTAATAATTCAAGTAAGAAGTTGATTACCCGAAACGACAAATAATGAGTAATCGAGATGGTGATAAATAAAAGGGAGTTTTATTTATACTCAAAGGGTTGAGGCCATATGGGATTAGTATTATTCCTGTGTTTCACTTTGCATGTTTTGACTTCCAGAATAGTTGAGTTTATTAAGAATAATCAAATTATTCAAACGGGACACAATCGTTCATATGTTGGAAGTAGGTATGAATGAAGATTGTCGTGAATTGGTGTGTGGATTGTCTAAAAGAGTATTAGACATAAGTAAATGTTTGCTGCAACGTTCATGAGTGCTTATGAATATGAATTTGAGCATTGGATTAAACCCACGCTCACTTGGATCACTCCATGAATTGTATCACGAGTGATTGGTGAGACGATAACATCTTATATTCTTGAAACCGAGATGTGTGAGTTGTATCTTGCAAATCGGTTGCACATTGATAATATGAAAACGCACTAGTAACTTGGTGTTATAAAACATATTATTGCGTGTGATTCGGTGAGTAAGTGCAAGCGAACATTGTATCAAAGTTTATCCGTTCCTTTTATCCAAAGAAGGATAAAAGCGATATCTTTTGGGCCCCTCGATGATTTGGTGATGACAAACGTAAATGCTCGGCCGGGCTAGGGCTAATTTGATTTGTTCAATTAGTCAGTCGTCATAAATCGGGAATCGAGAAATAGTACAAAGAGAATGATTAGAAATCATATCTCAGACGATATCTAGAATGGAGGAATATATGATCCCTTATCTAAGGACACACGTATCTGATAGGATCAGAGTTGACAGCGGCTTTGGAAAGCTACGATTGCAGATCAGGATCTGAAGTCATACGCAGAATAGTTATTAGATTTATCCAAGTGGGAGACTGTTGGATTAGTGTCTAAGTCCATAACTATTTTGGTATGTACTTGACCCGATGGTGCATGGTCCTTTTGGGTTGGCATCACCAAAGCAACTTGATTGGAGAAATAAATAAAGAGAGAGAGGTTATTATGATTTATTAATATGTTATAAGAATAATATATTAAAGGAGAAATCATATTTGTTTAATTAATATTGGCCAATAATTAATTAGGAATTAATTTTGTGATCAAGTGTAATTAATTAAACTAGAGGGTTTGTTTTGTAATTATGTGATAGTTACAAAATAAGGTAAGGATTATCTTAAATATAGGGTGAACGAATTTAAGGAGATAATGCCTTAGAATTCGACTAGGATGAGGGTTTCTAAGACTTATCTTATGGTTACTTGGTGGGCAAGCAACTAGATAAGGATAAGGATTAAAACCCTAATCTTTACACCTATATAAACCCCCTAAGGCTCATGAATTCATCTAAGCCTTCCCAAGAAGTCCTAAGGAAGAATTCCTACCTCTCCCCTCTCTCTTTATACCTTCTCCATTTGCTCTTGGTGTTTGTAAGCCATTAGAGGAGTGACACTTGTGACTCTAAGCCTTCCAAAGTCAATTCAAGGAGGAATTAGGATTGTTATTGCTACATAACAATCAAGGTAATATCTTAAACCTAATTATATGTTAATATTGATTTCCATATGCTAGAATTAGGGTTTATAGTCTTGGATTCAAAGCATGTACAATAGAGAAACCTAGATCCGAGCATTAGGGTTTGTATGAGCACATAGGATGTCTTATGACCAAAACCCATCATCCTACACATATAAGGTTTCCAGATCCGGTCGGCAACAGACCATAGATCCGAACAAATAATATCATATATGGCAACATATAACATTTAGCACATAAAAGCATTTTAGGCAACTTTCCTAAAATAAACTGGTGCTCGTGTCTAAAATTTAACAAACACACATCTCACAATCTCCATTTAGCATTCTAAGTTTAATTCTAGAAATCCTACAAATTCCTAGTTCGCTTAAACTAATGCTCCGATACCAACTGTGACATCCCCAAAATCTCGGCCAGAAAAGACCGATTTCATTTATGCTTTTTAAAATAATTTCAGAGTAAATCCTTTTGATTTAAAAGAGTTGCGGAATTTTTTTCCCAAAAACAAAATATGATAAGATAATATTTATCAAAGCATTTCATCAAGAGATGAATTTTCATTATATAATCAAAACTCGGGATGTCATGTTCCGATACAGACCATAAAGCATAAACGATAACATTACAAGTCATTCAACAAATATATACATATGCAGACTTTTAAACAAAACAACTTGATGATTCATCCATCTTATTCCCTTGCGCCACTTCCTGTAATACAATTAAACTGAGTGGGTCAGGCTTGGGAGCCTGGTGAGAATATAGGGTTTTCAACCCACAATAAATAATTATATTTAATTTCACCAACCAACAATAACCCGATTACTCATTCCCGTTATCGTCACTTTATGTCCCTAAAGCAACATCTATCTCAAGGGACCAAATCTAGGATTTTCATCGGGACGGACATTACTGCTAAGGGGTTTCCTCAACAATAGATATCCTAAAGGCAACCATGAGGGGGGTAGAGTACACCGGTGAACACATCGTTCACAACACCTACAGGTTATGAACCTGCTAGCATTCCACAAGACTGTCTAGAAAGAGTCTATGGTCGTCATCCATACTCCGCTAGATGACTAGGTCAACAACAACAGCTTCGAGGCCTCTCATCTGTTTATCACACATCAACTATCTACCAATGTTCTACCCAACATATTAGTAGATAAAAATATATATTTTTATACATAGTTTAAAACCTGGATAGCATGTTCAATAAATACATATTCCACATAACAGATGAGGCACACACACATAACACATATTTCATAGAGAATAAATCGGATCTATGAGATAGAAGAAAGTGAATATACATTCACGCATATAGCAACCAAATATACACATAACACATATATCGTATAAAATACTTCATAATTATGTGTTAGATAAAGGTAACTACACACTCACTTGATCAGAAGATGATCGGACAACACTACGACTTGTAGAACTAGTATTCTTCGGTAGACCTGGAAGATCTTCACAAAAACCGGGCTCCTCGCGGGCAGAGCTTCAGCTTAGGAATCACACTTCTCGGGATCTTCGAAGCTTCGGGACTTGCTTCGGGGATCGGGGTTGATACCTGGGCTTCGGGATATTTCTTGCACGTAAATCGATGCAAAACGGGAGAGAGAGAGAGAGAGAGAGAGAAGAGAAAATGAGCAAATGAATCGGTTGCACTCGACTCCCTTTTATAGGGTCTGGATCCTGGATTTATGCTGGGCGTAAATCTAGGTACGTTGGGTGTAACCTGGATAGGATCGCTGACTCCCCCCCCCCCCCCCCCCCCCTTTGGATAATATCCGAAATTTATTTTTAAATTTAATGTTTTATTTATTTAATAAACTTCAAAAATTCATATCTCCTTCATACGAACTCCGTTTTTGACGTTCTTTATATCCCCACGTAGGTGAGACTACACTCTACAACTTTCGTTTAGACTCCGTCGGCTAATTTTGAAATATTATTATTATTTATTTTTAGTAGGCCGGGACAGGAAAACTCCGTTATAAAATCATAACTTCTTCATCTGACGTTCGTTTTCACCTATATTTTTATCGTTTCACTACAATTACTGAGATCTTCGATTCTCGTTTAGATTATTTCGGCTAAAAACCGCTCCATCTCAAATCGAGTATTCGGACTGCATACTGGTAAGTCGAAACTTCGAAAAATCATAACTTCCTCATACGAAGTCCGATTTGGGTGTTCTTTTTATGCACGCTCTTGGTTTAATGAACTCTACGACTTTCGTTTAGATTACTAAGGCTAAATATCTCTCTAACGTAAATTTCACTTTTTACATCGTTCGGTGTTGTTGGTTCTATCACAAAACTTCGACAGGTCATAACTTCTTCGTTATAACTCGGATTTCGGCATTCTTTATATATTTGGAAACCTCATTTCAACTACTACAACATTATCCATAGATATCGAGCTTATCTAACATTTCATTTTGACGCTTATTTTTATTCTTAATTAAATTAAGACACACAATAAAGCACATAACACATAATACTCAAATAATACACTTATATTATTTCAAACCGGGTTACAAAGGTTAACCTAGACTATTATATCAACATTAATGACAAGCTCAGAAACACAGGCGTTACAGGTACGCCCAGCGTACTCCAGAGAACCTTCGCGACCACTCCTGGTCATTACGCCCAGCGTAACCCAAAGTACGCCCAACGTACTCCCTTTTTCTCTAGTACGCCCCGCGTACTCCTTGTGTATGCCCAACGTACTTGGCTAAGGCTGAAACTACTAAACTTTCGAAAGCGATAACTTCTTCGTTATAAATCCGTTTTAAACGATCCTTATATCCACGGAAAGGTGACGAGAAGCTGTACACTTCTAACAAATCAAAATTTCCTTAAGTCCTTCCAAACAAAAATCCATTATCCATAAAAACCCGAACTGACACTTTACCAAATTACCCCTAGGCTCCAAAACACAACCCGAACACCCGAAACACTTCTAATACATCACCCGCACCCAAAAGGGCCTAGATCTTACCTTCTCTAGAGCCATACTTCTTATGAAGACCAACCTTCGGCCCACAACCTGTAACGCCCGCAGATCCGAGCTAGTCAATTTAGAGGCAATAAGTGTCGAAAATGACTTTTTGAAAAAATATTATTTAGAATAAATAATCTTAACCAAGTTTTAAAATATGTCACAAGGTTTTCGTACATATAAAGAATGCCAAAATCCGAGTTATAACGAAGAAGTTATGACCCGTCGAAGTTTCGCGACGGAACCGGCACGGCACCGGGAAGCATAAATAGTGAATATACGATAGAGCAAGTTTTAGCTTTAGCAATCTAAACTAAATTCTTAGAATACGTTAAACCGAGAAGATACAAAAAAAAAAAAAAACGCCCAAATCTGACTTCGTATGAGGAAGTTATGAATTTTCTAAGATTCGGCTTAGCAGTGCACGACCCGAAACTCGAATTTTAGTTCGAGCGGTTTTTGGATTAGGTAACCATAATGAGAGTTGAAGATCTCATTAATAGGAAATCAACGGTAAAAATACAGACGCAAACGGAGTCCGTATGAAGGAGTTACGATTTCTTCGTGGTCATTTATCAGTCTAAACTCCTCCTACTGTTAAATTTAAGATTGGTCGAGAATTAGCCAATGAAGTCTAAACTAAAGTTGAAGATCTTGTTTTTACCTGCGTGTGGATATAAAGAATGTCGAAAACGGAATTCGTATGCGAAAGTTATGAATTTTTGAAAATCGGTTGGTTTCCACCTTGTGTGCGATGCCACGTGTCAGCACCAGGCTGCGCCTGGCTGTAGCCAGCCTGGCTCACGACGTGAACCTTCCTCCATCCCCTATAAATAAGTGGTGAGGACTCCATTCATTCCTCACACCTCCCCTCACTTCCCTCTTTCTCTCTCTTTAGAACTTCTCTCTAACCCCGAACCCCCCCCCCCCCCCCCCCCCGAAAAGCCTAGGGAACCTCCCTAGCACAAGGCGGAAGCCCCGGAGTGCCCGACGGCTCCGAGAAGAAGAGCCTTTCGGCTTGGGAATGCTACTCCAGCGGCACTCGGTTTTGAGAAAAGCCCGATGTAAGTAAGCTACGCCTACGCTATTTTTAATATAGCTTTTATTTAATTATAGTAACGTTATTAGGAACTTATAATAATTATTTGGGCTATTATTATGAGTTATATTGAGTGTTATTTAATGCTTATATAATAAATAATAATAGCTAGACTATTAATTAGTCGCGGTTGACGTTAGACTAAACCCTAGTGATTTTGATACTAGGTTTTGTCGAGGAAAGTTGTTTTAAGAGTTACGAAGTACTGTCCAAGGACCAAGTCACCACCGTATCAGGTGAGTGCATAGTTACTTTCATCTTACACATAGATATGAAGTATTTTTAATATAAATTACGTGCTATGTGTGCATATTGTCTGAATACTTGTTGTCTATGCTAGTGAAAGATTTTTATACATGTTTTAAATGATGTAAATTATATAAAGTATTTTATATCTACAAAATATGTTGGGTAAAACATGGGTAGATGAATGATGAGGGATAAAAGCTGAAACAAAGGAACATTAGTATCATGGACCTAGTGCCCTATAGGTAAACTTTGGCAACAATGGACCTAGTACCCTATAGATGAGCACTAGCAGTTGTGCCACAACCCGTAGATGTTTTAGATCTACAGTAAACGTCCTAGCAGCTACGCTCTAAGGACAATATCGATAGTTGCGCCTAATAGGGAGCCTTATGACCATAACAGTAGCGTTTAAAGGTCAATACCAGCAGAAGCGCCTCATAGAAAATGTCCCAATTCTAGCAGCTGCGCCTAAGTGATAATATTAGCAGCTGCGCTTGACCATTGTGTCATTGGAAACAATGGACTTCATGTTGATTCCTTAGGAAAATCATTATGAATGAATGAACGAGAAATAGTTGATTCTTAGGGTAGATCCTTAAGATTAAAGAAGATAATGGGGATGGGTAATTGGGTTAACTGTTAGATGATTAAACATAATAATTATATTATTGTGGGGGTTGAAAACCCTATGTACTCACCAGGTTTCCCAACCTGACCCACTCAGTTTATTTATATCACCGGTGTCGATATGAAATCGCATTACACTGAGAGATTAAGGAGATATAGATCACTAGTGTAAATGAATGTAAGTTCTGTTTATGCTTATGTTTCTGTATTGACGATGACATCCCAAATGTTTTAAAATGAATAAAAATACTTTTCTTCGGAAATGCTTTGATAACGTATTTATCATGTTTTACTGGGAACAAATTCCGCAATATTTTTATTAAAATAGGTACTCTGATTTTTAAAAAGAATAAACAAAATCGGTCTTTTCTGGCCGTGAAAATGGGGATGTCACACAACCTTAGACTAGAAGTCAATTCGGAATAGAGCGTTACATATTTATTATATAATTTACGTGTTGTGTGTGCATATTGCCTGAATACTTGCTGTCTATGTTTGATGAAAGATTTTTATACATGTTTTAAAAGTTTAAACTATATACGTATTTTATATCTACAAAATATGTTGGGTAAAAACATGGGTAGATGTAATAATTGCTGTGTGACTAAATAAAATAATGAGTGGCCTCGTTATAGATGTTATTGATGATCCAGTCATCTAGCAGAGTATAAATGACGACCATGAACTATTTTAGACAGTCTAGTGGAACGCTAGCAGGCTCGCAACATGGATGTGTTTATTTGAATTGTGTGCTCACCAGCAGTACTCCATCCCCCATATGGTTGCCTTATTTAACATGAATTGCTGAAGAACCCCCGAAGCATGTGTTGTCACACCGATGAAAGTCCCTTAGACTGGGTCCCTTGTGTTAGATGTTTTAGGGACGTAAAGTGAGGATAACGGGAATGGGTAATCGGGTTTGTTTGGTTTGATAAAGTTAATAAACTTATTTATTGTGGGTTGAAAACCCTATGTACTCACCAGGTTTCCCAACCTGACCCACTCGGTTTATTTATATCACAGATGTTGATATGAAGTCACATTACACTGAGAGATTAAGGAGATATAAATCACTAGTGATAATGAATGTAAGTTCTGTTTATGCTTATGTTTCGGTATTGACAATGACATCACAAATGTTTTAAAATGAATAAAAATACTTTTCATCGGAAATGCTTTGATAACGTATTTATCATGTTTTACTGGGAACAAATTCCGCAACATTTTTATTAAAAGAGGTACTCATATATGATGAAGAATGTCGTTCAACTTATAAAACAAAAAATATTGCGTACAAAGAGGTCCTTCAACGATTATAGATATTTATATATTTCAATGTATTTTCTGTATATTTCAATAATACCGATAACCATAACTTTTTTTTAATAATTATTATGCAATATCTGTAAACATTTATGTCTTTGTTTATATGTTTCCCCGCGTTTAACCCGAGTTATAATCTAGTTACATTCTAAAAGTCTTAATCAAAGTTGTTAATCCTAAACATCTCATTTTTATATTTGATTATCATCCCTAAGATCATAAGATATCATTGGAAGAAACTATAGTTGATTTGGACCATCAATGAAAAAGTTCAAAATTTTGTTAACATATGATTACTCGGCCATATAGAATTTGCCTAGTAATTCCTTGGCCGAGTGGAATTTCCTAACAATACCACTTCGAGGTTTAAGCACTTTTAGGCTTCCAAAACATGTCCAAATGAATCCTAACTCCCTCTTTTTAACTCCTAATGAGTTAGTATGATCATATAACATTCAAATTCATGTTTTCGACCATAGTTAACATCCTATGTGATTCGTTTTCTAGATGAAAATATAATGATTTGTAGTTTCAAAAAATTGTTTCGTTCCATTAGATGTCACATTAACATATAATAAGATACTAGCTTCAAATGATGATTCAGTACAATCAAAAATGATCCTTATAGGAGATTTAAACTAGATTTAAGATATAATTTGAAGTTTTAGTAGATTAAATTATAGGTTATATGAAATCTAAAGCTAGAACTCCAGTAAAGCTTGTTGCAAGCCTATATGCTCAAAATAAAAAATAAAAAATTGGAGTTGATCGCTTCATAAATTAAAAAGATCACCTTAAATTAGAAGTTAAAACAATGATTCAAATCACGTTGATCAATCAAAATCTGATGGCTAAACACATTGTTTTCATCATTCTAGGGTTTGAAAATCTTCTAAAACATTGATTTATTCACATTCTCACTCATCAATGATAACTTGCAACTAGATTTGCAACCTAAACATAGAACTAGATACAACCATGATTATGATTCTCAATTGATTTCCTGAAGCCTTTGATGTAGAAACTTGTGATAAAAATAAATAAATAAATAAATAAACGTTGATCATCTTTATTGGTATCCACATCGTGAAAATAAAAATGGTCATCATCTTCTTGCGTTGGTTTCATTAAGATTACGACCGTACCAAAATCATACAGACTTAAGTTTGGTTCGATAGTGTTAAATTAAACTTATTGACTTTAAAATACATATGAAAGTTACATCCAATAGAACAAGTTTGATTTAAGCTTTAACCAAAAAGATTTAACATAGTATTGAAAAAACTCGAGTAAATGGCACAAAAAACACTATTTTTACACAGAAATTCGATTTTAACACCGTGTTTTTTTTTTGTCAATTTTGACACTGTGTTTTCCAATTTGTTACAATTCTGACAACTTGACCGGTTAACCAGGTTAAATGCTGACGTGGCATTAAGACGTGTCAGTTTTGATGACGTGGCATGCTGACATGATATATTGACGTGCCAAAATTGAATTTTTTTTTTCTCACAAAAAACATTGTTTTCATTTTTTTCGATTTTAACACTAAGCTTAATTTTTTCTTTCAACTTTGACACTATGTTTTTTTGTTCCAAATCGAACATCATTTTTTCCAATTTTGTTCAATGTTGACAATTTTCTATTTGAAACCGTATAAATATTTTTTTAATACATTTAAACCGTATAAATATGTTTTTTCTTCATTTAAAAACCATAGTTATGTATAATACATTTTTTTTTACACTCAAACCATATTTTTATGTATAAATATGTATTATTTATATAAAAATTGTAATTTATATTAAATATGCAACTTTTTTTTGGAAAGGGAACTTCCCTAACGAGGGTTTCCGGGCCAGCTTTCGCGCACCGACTAATCCCCGCTGCAAACATAAAGCTTTGTCTCATGCCCTGGAGTCACTGCAGGCGAACCTCCATAGCCACAAGGGCTGAGTGGTGCTAGGATTTGAACATGGGTTAATAGGTTATCCACCATATCTTCCACATGCCTTACCAAGTCACCACAACCCAAGTGGTTATGCAACTTTAAAATGTGTTTGGAGGTTTGGAGGCGTGTAGTCGATCAAAACTCGGATATCAAGTTTGCAACCCATCAAATTTTTACATCTTATTAAAAGTTTATGGTTAGTTTGATTCTCATGATATAACTAATGCTTTGAATGTAAGAAAAAAAAACACATTGTATTTAAATAAAAATGTGGTTTTTAAACGAAAAAAATATGTTTATACGGTTTAAAATGTAATAAAAAAATATATTTATACGGTTTCAAATGGAAAATAAACAAAATTGAACAAAATTTGATAAATGATGTTCGATTTGAACAAAAAAAACATAGTATCAAAATTGAAATAAAAAATTAAACTTAGTATCAAAATCGAAAAAAAGTGAAAAATTAATGTTTTTTGTGGAAAAAAAAAATAATTTTGACACGTCAGCATATCATGTTAGCATGTCACCAGGCCCGGTTTTAAGGGGGGGGGGGGGGGGGGGGCAATAGGTGCAGCCGCACAGGGCCCCGAAAAAAATAGGGCCCGATTTTTCATTAAATTATTTATTTAATAATTAAATATATATTAGTTTTTTCAACTTTTTACATAAATCCTGTTTAGCTCAATTTGCATAAGCACGTTCTGCATTCTCTTCATTTCAAACAGACGCTACAGGTTCGATTCATATCAAAATCATTTTGCCTTTTTTAATTCAATTTAGAGTTTTGGTCCTTATTTTATAATATATAATTCATAATCAATCCTTCCTTTAACAAATAAGTTTTCAAAAGTTACACAATTAACCTTTAAGCTTTTTATAAAATTCCATATATTTATTTTTAATTAATTTGTTTACTTTTAAGTTTTCGTAATGACAATTCATCGTCTTAAGTTTGTTTATCTTATATATTAAAAAATTATATTTAGGGTTTCATTTTTCTTCTTAGCACAGGGCCCTTAAAATCTCTGAGCCGGCCCTGCATGTCACATAATCAAAAACTGACACATCAGCATGTAACACGGTTAACCGATCAAGTGGTTTGAATTGTAACAAACTGGAAAACACAATGTCAAAATTGACACAAAAAAAAACACAGTATCAAAATCGAATTCATATGTAAAAAAATGTTTTTTATATCATTTATCCAAAAAACTCCATAGAAGTTTGAGTAAAAGATGTTGGAAAATAAAAAAATAAAAATAAAACTCGAGTAATAGAATGTTTAGAGCTTATTTTATGTTATACTTGAACAAACTCCACAAAATTCAATTCGAGTGGAACTTGAACAGCTGTCTTGTGACCTTTTTTTGGCAGCCTTACCTACCTATATTTTTGGTGGCAAGTTTATTGTTGGTAAAGGTAGGTACTTTAAATAATATAGAGATTTATTTTAACAAATAAATTTTGGCCATTTGTCATGTGAATCACATAGTTGAAATTAGTAAAAGTAGTATTATTTGATTTTTTTTTTTTTACAATGTTAATATGATCCAATTTGGACCCATAACCTTTTCTTTTAACTCCTTTTTTTTTTAATTTCTAGTGGTTTCACTTAGGAGTGAACTTGTTTTACTCTTTAGACTAGCTATATATTTTGGATCCGACCCGACTCGGCCAACAACTTATTTTTATATCTTTGTACCCTTTCAAAATTTCACCTGAACCAAAGCCAAAGGGAAGTAGGGAACCACTTTTTTTACTTTATGTACATTGAGACAATAATAGTAGCTCCCAATAATTTGCTTTGGCACTTGGCTCCATGCCAGTTTCTTAGCCACCAAGCATCACGACCTTCATTCAATCGCAACCGTTCACTATGTAGGGTCAAACCCACATCACATACCATTTTCCATAAATAGAAAATAATAACATAAATTAGTAATATACTTTTTTATTTGTTTTGCTTACTTTATTGCTGTTTTTATGCCTAATATTTTTTTAAAGAAATCTTTATAATTTAATAAAAAATTACATTTAGATTTAAGGAAAACATGTTTATCGTAATCCTATACAAATTGACGAATATGTTGTTTATTATTATAAAATCATATAACTTGAAATTCATTTAAAACTACCAAAGATTATTGTTTTTTTACTAGTATATTACTATATTAGTACATTTATAAAATATTATATCATAAACAGTATGTTGTAGAAAGTACACTTAGATTGTATTTATATAAAAATACGACGAAATTACAAATGGTCCTTATGGTTTTCTTAAGTAAATTACATTAATGGTCCTCGATATTGACAAAACGATCAATTATGATCCTTATGATGAATTCTTTACATAGATGGTCCATATGATTTCAAAATTTTGCAAAGACGATGCTTTTAACTAACGGTGTTAACTTTTTCAGTTAAATATTATATCAAAAGATATATTTACCCTTCCTACATAGGGATCATTTATGTAATTTGTTCCTGCTACAGAAACCATGTATGTAATTTTCTCCATTATTTATTATTGTTAGTATTAAATTTAACTATATATTTAAGGATTTAGATTTTTTTTTAAGATTTGTTTAAATATATTGTTTAATGTTATATATATATATATATATATATATATATATATATATATATATATATATGATAACATTTTTTGACGTTTTACTCAAATTATTTTTTTTAACTTTTTGACGTTTTCTTCAAGTACATTTATTAATGTTTTTCTGACGTTTTGTCGGAATAATTTTTTTGGTTTTTTTGGTTTTTTTGACGTCGTGCTCGGATACATTTTTTAATATTTAGTATGTTTATATTTGTTAAAGGATTGTATGACTATTGTAATTATAATTCGTAGTTTAATTTACTTTCAATCATGTTTTCATTTTTCTCTTATTAGAGTATATAATTATTATTATTTAATTCAAATATTTAACTATATAACATATATAAGGTTGTATAATTATAATTTATGTAAACTTTTTTTATAAAAAAAGTGTAAAAAGTTTGTTAAACGTGAATAGATTAATATAGATTAGGTAGACATAAGTTAAGCTGAAACCGCCTTACAGTCTTTCGAGAGTGATCAGATCATTTTACATTGGATTTAAATGTAATATTTTCGAGTTATTTTTTGTTTTTAGACATTTTGTGCATATTTAAGTTATATAGATTTCGATTAGCCTATATATAACCTGACACCCTTTCACATTCTGATTATCATATGTATTTCAATTAGCCTACCTATATTAATCATATTCAAGTTTAACAAACATTTTTACACTTTTTTTACAAAAAAATGTTTATGAAAAAATTTACAAAAATAATACTCATACAACATTATATGCTTTATATAGTTAAATATATGAATTAAAAAACAAAAATAATATAAGTTCTTCAAAAAAAAATATTAACAAACAAAACCTAAAAGAATAAGAAAAAGTTATTCCAATAGAAAGGAAACATGATTCTAATTTAATTAATTTACGAAATATGATTACGGTGACTATAAGTTCTTCAAAAAATATTAAAAAACAAAACCTAATAAAAACATTAAAAAATGTATTAGAACAAAACGTAAATGAACAAGAAAGGAAACATGATTGTAAGTTAAGTGATTTACTAATCATGATTACGGTGACTATAAGTTCTTCAAAATATATTAAAAAACAAAACCTAATAAAAACTTTAAAAAATGTATTAGAGCAAAACGTAAAAGAATAAGAAAAAATTATTCCAATAGAACATCAATAAATGTATTTGAAAAAAAAAAACAAATATTTGAACAAAACTTTTAAAAATATAAAAGAAAAACATTAAACAACATATTCAAACAAAACCTTAAAAACATCTAAATCTAAATCCTACTGTAACGACCCAAAATTTAAGAACAAAAATTTCTTTAATAAATCATTACTTAAAGTAAAGTCATCATTCCAAAACATAATATGAGTATAAGTTTTCAAAACACATGTTCGTAATCAGAGTAAACATTCCCAGGCTGTCTAATCTATGGTGTGTGCCATGCGATCACCCCGAGCTCTTTCCTCCGCTACCGGAAGTACCTGAAACCAAAACTGAAAAACCGTAAGCACGAAGCTTAGTGAGTTCCCCACCCTACCACATACCATGCATAACCACATACTGCACATATTGGGCCACGCCCCCTATCTTGGGCCTCGCCCCCTACATTGGGCCTCGCCCGCTACAACGGCCCTGCCTGGCTTCGATCCCCGCTCGGATACAGATCTGTTTCACTTAGGCCTCGCCTGTCACAGGGCCTCGCCCGTCAACAAATAATAACACATACACATTTCACAACACATAACTGACACATGCAACTAGTTCCGTCCTAAGGCCTCGCCCATGTCCTGCTACTGATGAGTCATGGAACCCCGTCCATGCTCCTAATGGTAGTGAGGTACGGGCCTAGCCCACTCTCACTCCTGTTCTAGTTCGGGCCTCGCCCCTAATCTGCTACTAGTGAGATATGGAACCCCATCCACACTCTGCTATTGGTGAGATACGGGACCTCGCCCACACTCACCTCCCTACCAGGCACATACATGTATCGCACAGACAACAAGTATAAACTATCATATATAAACAATTCCTTGGGCACCCGCCTGCTATTACTGGACCTCGTTCTGCAAACAATACTAGCATATTGTGCCTAAGGCTAACCCCCGGGTCTTCTACTCATAACTACATGGGTCAGCATTGTGGCCTTAGACCCATTCACACAAAGGGAAACTCACATGCACTGGCTGAACTTGCTGATGTTGTCACTAGTTGCTGCCTGACAACACACGGAACTCCTGCTCCTCTTGCTCCCCGAACTACCAATATCAATGCAACACTGAGTCTAACTGACCCACGAAAGACAACCAAGTCCTCCCTGGTCCAAAGTCAACCTTCCAGGTCAACCCTACTCGCCGAGTCACCCTACTGACTCGCCGAGTTCATAATATTCAGATTCCTTCCATTTCTGACTCGACTCGTCGAGTCAGTCCATGACTCGCCGAGTCTACCGATTTCTGAGTCCAGACCTAACCAACTCACTGAGTCTCCACCCGACTCACTGATTTAAGTTACAACTTGAAGGGTTTGGGGTTTCACGACCTGACTCGCCGAGTCCAAGAACAGACTCACCGAGTACAAGGCAATCTTCATACGACTCGACGAGTTGTTCATCTCACTCGTCGAGTTCCTCCACAACTTCATGCTACTCGCCGAGTCCACTCAAAGGACTCGCCGAGTCCCTTCAGATCTCTTTACATGCAGAGGATTTTAGAGTCATGCATGGACTCCAAACTGTAGATCTACCCTTCCCAAGCCTACTCCACACGTAAAGTTGCAAACTTTACGTGTAGAGAAGGAGATCTAGGCAAAATATGCCATAAACTAGGGTGTAAGGCCAAGGGCTACAAAATCGACTTAATGGCTGATACTTTATGCTTCTCCAGGCCATAACACACTTGGATCTGAAGTAGCAACTCCAGATCCGACTTCTAACTCGAAATAATAACATTATGGCTAAAGAGCCCCAACAACCACACATAGATCTAGGTGTAAAAAGGGTCCAGGAACTAATTTATTACCTCCAAGTGCTCAGAATGAACTCACAATCCCAGATCTATAGCTCCTTCTTGCTCCTCCAAGTTCCTTCTTCCTTTTCCAAGCTTTAAAGCACCTTCCAAGGCTCAACTAGGAGATGTGACGGCTAGGGTTTGATATCCAGGGCTAAAGAGGCAGTAAGGAACCCTAGGAAGAAGATTAAGACATTTATATAGGCTCCAAGTCCCGAATTTAGGGTTTTCCACGTACAGACCAGACTCGCCGAGTCGGTCGCTTACACTAGACCCGGATCCCGCTCGGACTCGCCGAGTCCCTCCTTGGACTCGCCGAGTCGGCCCTTAAATTAGGGCTTTTCTTTCCTTTCATGGCCTTTAAGACTTTGGGTGTTACAACTCTCCCCCACTTAAACTAAACTTCGTCCTCGAAGTTTACTATACTCCACCGCCTAAGATCTGCCTCCAAAACCCCACCAATTATTTCAACACCAGTTGCCTACCTTCGCTGGTCTTCCACCCGGTCATTCTGACTAGCAACACTCCTTGCGGATAATCATCTCGGGTTAATCCTAACCCTGAACATACTGGAGATACAACTTACTTAGCCGTCAATTCCTCTGGTACTCTCCGAGTACTGCACTGAACCTATAGGGGTTCACCCCCTATTTTTTTTTATTTCCTCACGCGATTCCCTTGCCTTCCCAAGGTGATGCTCCACAAACAACTATTTCCTCTATCACTGTGAAGATCCTATCTTCACCGATCCATTATTCCCGCTAAATCCAATACGGGTCATCAACGCCAGTAACCACTGACACTCCTCTCTTGTCATAACTTGGTGTCGAGCACTCCTTGACTCAACTAACTGAATTCCACCATAACCCGCTTTCCCGCACTACTACAGACTGGATACTTCTGTAATTCCTCATCTGCCTTCCCAAAGAACTGAGACCACTCTGGTCCCTACCAACCTATCAATATCTAGATTACCGGCTCCCACCGGTAGCTAGTCCCAACACCATCACTAGTCACTCTCAGCGTCTTCCAAAGAAACCTCGACTACCTTCTTTCCTTCTCAGAATCATATACCCGATCTGGATTCGAGTGCCCTTACCCTTATACACTCGGAGGATTCTCCCCAACTTGGATCCTGCTTACACCTCGATGATCGATGAGAAGAAATCCCAATCCTTGCTACCATAATCAATCCGCTGAGGAATCCCAGCTTACCATAGCTAAGGATCCAACCTATCCATCCTAAAACTTATACGGCTCCGAACTAGCGAGACATACCGAGTCTCACCAAGGCACGCTACGGATACTGCACTCAACGTAACCTTCTTCGATACAACTCATCCCTTAATTACTAACCAATAACCAAGGTATGCAAATGGCATATAACTCGATCACAATGAACCCGCTCGAAAATAAAATGCTCAACCGCTAATGATGCAGAACCATAACAATATAATCATGCACAAACAAAAGAGCTGAAAACGGAAATCGCATACCTGCAACGTCCGACGCTGCTCGCGTCTCCAAAGTAGCCATCTGAAAAGCCCTGCCTCCTACCGCAGGCACCTCCGCACGGCCGTCTGTGATCCTCAAAGTTGCAGGGGCGGGTGCCATCACCCGTCCTGCTGAAAACAAACTAGGGCACTGGGCCTTCTTGTGGCCCCGCTGATTGCAGTGAAAACATATCGAGTCTGATCCCTGAGTGATGGTAGCAGTACAATCTCTGCTAAAATGACCAGTCCGACCGCACCTGAAACAGCCAGACTCACCACCACTACCACTCCTGCACGCGCCCCCGTGCGTCCTGCCACACCTTCCGCATCGACTGCAGTCCTGATAATCCCTCGACCTCGAATCCGTTCCCTTGGGCCTTTTGCTCGAAATCGCGGCTACCTGAACCTCATCCGGCTTCCTCTTCCGGATCTGCTCCAAATCAATTTCCCTCTCCCTGGCCCGAGAAATCATATCCTCCAGGGTCTTACATCCGGACCTGCTCACGAACTCCCTGATGTCATCCCTCAGCATCTCGTGATATCGTGCCTTCTTCATCTCCTCATCCGCGACATACTGCGGAACAAGAAGGGCTCTCACTCTGAACTTGGCGGTGATCTCCGCCACAGTCTCAGTAGTCTGCGTTAAATCCTGAAACTCCCGAGCCAACTGCTGCACCTCAATAATCGGCGAAAACTCCGCTCTAAACCTCGCTGAGAAATCACTCCAAGTCATCGCGTCCAATGCGGCATCATCACCCAAAGCGTGACCAATCTCCTCCCACCAATCCCTCGCTCTGTCCTTCAGAAGACAGGAAGCGAGTCTGACCTTGTCCTCCTCAGGACACCGGCTCGTATGGAATGCGTTGGTAACATCAGCCAACCATCTGCTGCTAGCGATGGGGTCCCTAGCCCCATGATAATCTGGTGCCCCGCAAGCCTTGAACTCCCGAAATGTCAAGGTGCGCGCTCCCAATAAAGCCATCATCTCAGTACGGAAGGCTCCCAGCCTCTCATCCAAAATCTCCAATATACCCTCCTTGACCGTGCCAAAGATGACAGGAGTCTGAGCTAGAATACTGCGCGTAACCTCCGCTGATATCAACTCTCTCATCCGCTCCTCCAGCTGCTCGGCCCCTAAACCCGAGCCTAATCCCTCTCCGGCGCCTGATCCGCCCGCTGGTCCCTCTTGCAATGTCACCATACTGAAACATATAACATAACCACTATCAGAATACTCCTCGCTGCTGCGAGACCAAACATACACACTACCAGGTTCCCGGTCTTGTCTCGGCCTCTCCCGAATCGAGTACGGATCCTCTGCTTTCAGTAGTACGGGCCCATACTACCTTCCACATCTATCCGTACTTTCCTCAGGAACTGCTTTGACTCCACCAGGTCCCTCTTCTACTTCTACTGCTCCCAGCACTACCTCATCCTAGGCTTACCCTAGGGAAACCTTTGACTCAACTCAACTAGTCCTCAGCTGCTGAAGGCCTCCTCGCAATGCCAATTAGCCATCACCTGGATACCATCACATGTGACGAGGCTCAGATAATCCTTCAAGTAAAAGACTCGTTCCTACAACGGTTGGACTCAAACAAGAGCTGCGCAATGGTACCAAATCCAACACTCTGAGATTATTCAACCCTGATCACATGTGACGTGACGTATCCACCTAATGGCTAACTCCCATCACTTAGAATCCCACAATACACAAAGCAAGCAGCATTCAGACAAGGGAAAATCTAACCATAACATACTCAAGCAATCATATCCACATAGCAAGAATCTGAACTAGCATGCAACACAACTCATAAACTGTAACGACCCAATTTTCACGTCCGAAAAATTTCATTTTAAAACATTACTTAGAAAACATTAATAAATAAAAACATTGTTTGATCACACCATAACACATCGCAAACCATGTTTTAAAAAGTCAAACCATACATCCCATTAAAATATCAGAGTACAATCCCAGTGAAACTCGTGAATGCGGATACCAGAGTGTGTGCATGATGTGCCGCTACCGCGCCGGCTCCTTCCCCTTTGGTGAAGAGGTACCTGAAAACAAAACTGTAAACGTAAGCACAAAGCTTAGTGAGTTCCCCCAACGTACCACATATCATACAAACACATAACATACGTACTACCAGGCTATTCTGGGGTGCCTGACTACCCGGTACGGCCATTCTGGGGTGCCGACCTACCCATATGGCCATTCTGGGGTGCCGTCCTACCCGTGTCAAGCCATTCTGGGGTGCTGACTACCCATGTCAAGCCATTCTGGGGTGCTGACTACCCATCGGTCCTAACAACCGATCCTTGGGGACTGGTCCCCTCCTGCTACCTCTATCGCATAACATAACAGACCAACATACAAACATATCATCACATGCTGTCAGACGTTTCTGGGGTGTCTGACTACCCTGTGGTCCTAACAACCGAACTCTACTACTATCGCATATAACGTATCATGATAGCATATAACATATCAGGTAATAGCAAACCTAGATGATATCACAAAGACAATCATCTATTATACGTCTCCTACTGGTGGGCCGGCATTGTGGCCTTAGACCCACCACTACTGGAAGGTAACTCACCTCAAAGTAGCTGCTGAACTGATCGGGAACTAACTGACTGCTGCTGCTCCGGAAATCCTCCGGCTGCAATTCCCACAACATACTCAATCAAACACTGCTAACTGTCCTTTGGGTAAAATGACCATTTTACCCCTAGTCTAGCTCTAAGTCAAAGTCAGAGTCAACTTTCAGTTGACCCGACTCGCCGAGTTGGCTCTCCAACTCGTCGAGTCCCTATCAGACGATTGTCTTGAGTCCCTGTTTCTACTCGTCGAGTTAGGCTATGACTCGACGAGTTCATCTTCTAAACTGACGTTCAACCTCTTCATCCTACTCGCCGAGTTGTATGAACAACTCGTCGAGTTCATCTTCATCCGAAGAACACTTATGCTAAGACTCGCCGAGTTGTATGAACAACTCGCCGAGTCTGTTCTTGATCTATGAAGATTGCCTTGGACTCGCCGAGTTAGGGCATTGACTCGCCGAGTCCTATCATGGGTGAGTTCAGCTTCCAACTCACCGAGTCACCCCCTGTGACTCACGGCTCAACTCGATACATCATAAATGGACCAATTCAGTGACTCGCGACCAGACTCGTCGAGTCACATATACGACTCGCCGAGTCGCAGCCATGTATCCATCAAATACACCGATTTGCTCGATTCCAGTCCATGCCATTCACAGATCTGGGCTTCTAGGACACAAATCACACGTAAAGTTTCCAACTTTACGTGTAGATATTCACCAATATGGATTTTAAGGCTCAAAGTGCACCAAAAGAGGTAGATCTAGGGCTTTCATGCAATATGACCCCATAAAGGCATTAGATCCAAGCTCCATGGACTAAATCATGCCTAGATCTAAAGGCTAACAACTTATTACACCCCACAAAGCACAAACAAGCTTGGGGAAGAGCTCAAGAAGGACTTCTATGAAGCTAAAAGAGATTACAAGCTTGAAAACAGAGGGGAAACGACTATACCTCAAGGAAAACGTTGAGATAACACAAAGATGCCTGGCCTCCTTCTCCTCTTCTTGATCTACTCTTCTTTCTCCTCAAAATCTTCAAGAACACACCAAAACACTTTAATCTCTCAAGGAAATAAGGGTATAATGATGCTGGGAGTTATGGGGGTGAATGGGGACGAGTTTGGGGCGGAATGAGGGTTTAAATAGGGTGCAAACCCTTGAAATTTAGGGTTTCATCCAGCAGTGGTGACTCGCCGAGTCCGGGATATGGACTCGCCGAGTCGCCAACTTAAACGTGTCCTGAGTCTCGTCTCTACTCGGCGAGTCGGACCTATGACTCACCGAGTCCAAGGCTAAAATAGGGAAATACTCAAATAAAATTCACATACCGGAAACCAGGTGCTACAAATCTCCCCCACTTATTTTAGACTTCATCCTCGAAGTCTGCTGCTCGATCCTGAAATAGCTCGGGGTAATGCTCCATCATCTCGTCCATCGGTTCCCAAGTCCATTCCGAACCCTTACGGTGCTGCCATTGCACCTTCACTAGTTGTACCCTCTTGTTCCTCAAAGCCTTCGACTTCCTGTCGAGTATTGCGACTGGGCGCTCAATGTAATTCAAGCTGTCATCAACCTGAATATCCTCCAGCGGTACTACCGCTGAATCGTCCACTAGGCACTTCCGCAGCTACGAAACATGGAAAGTGCTGTGGATCTGACTGAGCTCAGCTGGTAGATCCAGCCTATACGCCACCTTGCCCACCCGGGCTACAACCCTAAACGGCCCGATAAATCTTGGGCCCAACTTGCCCCGCTTTCTGAATCGAATGATGCCTTTCCAAGGCGACACTTTCAGGAGAACCATATCCCCGACTTGGAACTCCAAGTCGGATCGACGCTTATCGGCATAACTTTTCTGCCGACTCTGAGCAGTCCGAAGTCTGCTCCGAACCTACTGGATCCTCTCGGTCGTCTCTAGCACCACCTCGGTGCTTCCCATGACTCTCTGGCCAACTTCACCCTAACATATCGGGGTTCTGCACCTCCGCCCGTACAACATCTTGAATGGTGGTCGGTCAATACTCGCGTGGTAGTTGTTGTTGTAGGAGAACTCAGCCAAGGGAAGATAGGTATCCCAGCTACCACCGAAATCCAACACACACGCCCGCAACATGTCCTCCAAAGTCTGGATGGTCCGCTCGCTCTGACCATCTGTCTGCGGGTGAAAGGCGGTGCTAAAATGCAATCGAGTGCCCAACTCGTCATGAAACTTCTTCCAAAATCTGGAAGTGAAATGTACATCCCTATCCGAGATCACCGATACCGGCACCCCGTGCCGCGCCACGATTTCCCTGATATAGATATCGGCCAACTTCTCGGCCGATATGCTCTCCTGAATCGGAATAAAGTGAGCACTCTTGGTCAGTCGGTCCACGATGACCCAAATCGAATCCACTCCACACGCGGTCCTGGGAAGCTTTGTAATAAAATCCATGGTGATATCTTCCCATTTCCACAGTGGAATGTCCAACGGCTGCATCTTACCATGCGGTCTCTGATGTTCAACCTTGACCTTCCTGCAGGTCAAGCACCGCTCTACGTACCATGCCACATCCCGCTTCATGCAGGGCCACCAATAGTTCAGACGAAGATCCCTATACATCTTCGTCGCCCCGGGATGGATAGAGAATCGGGACTTGTGCGCCTCATCCATCAAAATCTGGCGGACGCCCCCGTGATACGATACCCACACCCTATGGTGTAGTGTCAATAGACCCCGGCTATCATAATCAAAGGAGGATACCTGACCCACCACACGCTCGCTCTTCCGATGCTCCTCCTTGATAGCCTCCTGTTGAGCCTCCCGAATTTGCTCCAATAGGGGAGTCACTACGGTCATCCTCATGCATACGTCCCTGATCGGCGCCGCCTTGCGGCTAAGCGCATCGGCCACCACGTTGGCCTTCCCCGGGTGGTAAAGGATCTCGCAATCATAATCCTTCACCACATCTAACCACCGACGCTGCCTCATGTTCAGATTCGGCTGGTCCATGAGATACCTCAGACTCTTGTGGTCCGTGTAGATGGTACAACGAACCCCGTAGAGGTAATGTCGCCAAATCTTGAGGGCGAAGACCACGGCCCCCAACTCCAAATCGTGCGTCGGGTAGTTCGCCTCGTGGGGCTTGAGCTGCCTCAAAGCGTAGGCAATGACATGCCCCCTCTGCATCAGAACTGCACCCAACCCCGAAATGGACGCATCACAATAAACCACAAAATCCTCTACGCCCTCAGGCAGGGCTAGGATCGGCGCCTCACACAATTTCTGTCTCAGCATCTCAAACGCAGCCTGCTGCTCGGGCCCCCACCGAAAGACCACGGCTTTCTTTGTCAGTCGTGTTAGGGGTACGGCTATCTTGGAGAAATCTTGGATAAATCTCCGATAGTATCCCGCTAATCCTAGGAAACTCCGAATCTCAGATGGAGACTTCGGAACCTCCCATCTCATCACGGCCTCAACCTTGGCCGGATCTACCAGAATCCCGTTCTGGTTGACGAGGTGCCCAAGAAACTGCACCTCGCGCAGCCAGCACTCGCACTTGGAGAACTTGGCATACAAGCTCTCCCTCCTCAGGGTATCCAACACCTCCCTCAGATGCTCCTCATGCTCCTCCTGAGTCTTGGAATAAACCAGGATGTCATCGATAAAGACTATCACAGACCGATCCAGCATCGGTCTGCAAACGCGGTTCATGAGATCCATGAACGCGGCAGGAGCATTGGTGAGCCCAAACGGCATCACCACAAACTCATAGTGGCCATAACATGTCCGAAACGCGGTCTTCTGTGTATCCTCCTCCCTGACCCTCATCTGATGATAACCCGAATGCAAGTCAATCTTGGAGAACCAAGATGCTCCCTGAAGCTGGTCAAAGAGGTCATCAATCCTCGGGAGTGGGTAACGGTTCTTCACCGTCACCTTATTCAACTCCCGGTAATCTATACACATCCGATGCGACCCATCCTTCTTCTTCACAAATAGAATCGGGGCTCCCCAAGGCAAACTGCTCGGACGAATAAATCCCTTGTCCAGCAGCTCCTGCAACTGCGTAGACAACTCCTGCATCTCGGGAGGGGCCAACCGATACGGTGCTTTGGCTATCGGAGCCGCACTGGGAATAAGATCAATCCTGAACTCCACCTGTCACTCCGGAGGTATCCCAGGTAGTTCCTCCGGGAAAACATCTGCAAAATCTCGAACCACCGGGACCTCGCTCACGGTCGCCTTACCCGCCTCCCGGGTATCCATCACATACGCGACATATCCCGCGCATCCCTGTTGAAGATAGCGCCTAGCCCTCGCTGCTGAACACACAGTGGGTCCACACTGTGGCCGTTCGCCATGAATCACTAACTCTCCCCCGCTTGGGGCCCTGACTCGCACTAGCTGCTACGCGCAGTCTATCACCGCCCCATTAGGGCTCAACCAATCCATGCCAATAATCACCTTGTTCCTACGCAAAGGAATGGGAACCAAGTCTACCAGGTAACGCTCCTCAAACAGTTGCAGAACGCAATCTCGAAACACCATCGATGCTTGCACCGATCGATCGTCAACAATCTCTACCTCTAACGGGCAATCTAACTCGCCTGAAGTCTCATGGAACCTCTTGCTAAGCGCAAGAGAAACGAACGATCGGGATGCACCCGAGTCGAACAATACCTGAACTGAGATGCCGTTCACATGGAACGATCCTAATACACATATATACACGGAGCACATATCAATATCATAACAACATAAAACAAAAGATAGAAGGAGAGAATCATACCTGTCACCACATCGGGCGCGACGCGTGCCTCCTCGGTAGTCAGCTGGAATGCTTGGCTCCTCACCACCGGAGCCTCTGCCTTGCCCTGATGGCCATCCGTGATCCGCAGGGTCGCTGGAGCTGGCGCCTTCACTGGTGCTGAAACTGTCAACATGGGGCAATTGGCCTTCTTGTGGCCCCTCTGGTTGCAGTGGAAACACAACAACTCCGATGTCTGAATAGCTGTCGCAGGAGCAGTGCAATCCCTGTTGATGTGCCCAAACTTGCCGCACTTGTAGCAGCCTGACGATCCCAACCTGCACGCCCCCCCGTGCGGCCTGCCACACTTCCTGCAGCGGCTCGGTCCTGACTGGCCTTTCGGCCTCCCATCTGATCCCTTGGGCTTCTTCCCCGAAGCCCCTCCTGCCTGTCCCTCCTCAGATTTCCGTTTCCGGATGTGCTCCAAATCTATCTCCCTCTCCCTTGCCCTGGCGATCATAGAGTCCAAGGTAGGGCAAGCCGAAAAGCTAACATGCTCCCGGATGTCAGCTCGAAGCATATCGTGATAACGAGTCCTCCTCATATCCTCGTCACCAGCATACTGGGGCACCAACAAAGCCCTCTCCCGGAACTTGGCGGTGATCTCCACCACAGTCTCCGTCGTCTGTCTCATATCCAGAAACTCCCTGGCCAGCTGCTGAAGCTCGACAGCTGGCGCAAACTCTGCCTTGAACCTGGTCACAAAGTCTGACCAGGTCATAGCCTCGATAGCTGAGGCTCCCAACGAGTCACTCACTGACTCCCACCAGTCCTGGGCTCGGTCCCGTAAACACCCCGCAGCGTATCTCACCTTCGACCCCTCGGGGCAGAAGCTAGCTGTGCAGACTCGATGTCTGCAATCCATCGCCTGGCAGCAATGGGGTCCTTTACCCCATGGAAATCCGGCGCACCACTGCCCCTGAAGTCCTTAAAGGACAATGTGCGTGACCCCGACTGGCCAGATGCCAAATCGCTCCTGAATGCCTGCAGGCGATCCTCCATCAACTCCATGATCCCTTCCTTGATCGACCCGAAGATAATGGGAGTCGACTCAAGGATGCCCCTGGTGATCTCTGACGCGATGAACTCGCGTAGTCCCTCATCTATCGGCTCGGAACCTGATCCCGAACCTGACCCCTCTCCAGAACCGCCGTCCACCGGCCTCGATCGAAGTCACCATTCTGCAATACATCACAACAATCATTAGATATTCTGGTGCTCCCTGAGGAATCATAGCTACTTACAAGTTCCCTGGTCTTGTCTTGGCCTCCCTTGGTTCGGGTACGGATCCTCTGCTTTCAGTAGTACGGGCCCATACTACCTTCCACATCTATCCGTACCTTCTTCAAGGACTGCCTCGACTCCACCAGATCCCTTACACTAAGGCTAGTTACTACTATACTCATTCCTAGGCTCGCCCTAGGGAAACCCCCGGCTCTACTCGATTCAATCCTCAGCTGCTGCAGGCCTCCTTGTAATGCCAATTAGCCATCACCTGAACACCATCACATGCAACGAGACTCAGATAATCCTTTGAGTACCCGACTCGTCCCTACAACGGTTGGACTCAAACAATAGCTGCGCAGTAGGATCAAATCCGGTACTCTAAGATTATTCAACTTTGATCACATGTGGTGTGACGTATTCGCCTAATGGCTGATTCCCATTATTCGGAGTCCCACGTAGCACAAAGCAAGTAGCATTCGGACAAGGGAAAACGACTTCAAACAATTCCGCTCTCATAGGGAGGAACTGAACTAGCACACCGTGTTAGCTTATACTACCAGGCAAACCCTAACAGGCTACCCTACCGCTGTCTACACTATACAAGCATGCAATTCACATATAGGTGGAACACATAAGGCAGGCACATAAGGCATCATTCCTAGATCCTTAGCCCTATTCTAGCATGCTGTTCTACAAAAGCTGATAAACATAACATAAACTGGTATGGGTACTTTGGGGAGTACTTACTTGAGCTCAGCCGGTCGCGCACATCACACACACTTTTGTTCTTTCTTAAACTCTTTTCTCATTGTTTGAAATCATTTCCTAAAAAAAAATCTTTAAATCCCTAGATTTGAGTTCAGACACCCCCGAAGGTGAGTCCAAATCCCTCAAACCAGGGCTCTGATACCAACTTGTAACGACCCAATTTTCACGTCCGAAAAATTTCATTTTAAAATATTACATAGAAAACATTAATAAATAAAAACATTGTTTGATCACACCATAACACATCACAAACCATGTTTTAAAAAGTCAAACCATACATCCCATTAAAATATCAGAGTACAATCCCAGTGAAACTCGTGAATGCGGATACCAGAGTGTGTGCATGATGTGCCGCTACCGCGCCGGCTCCTTCCCCTTTGGTGAAGAGGTACCTGAAAACAAAACTGTAAACGTAAGCACAAAGCTTAGTGAGTTCCCCCAACGTACCACATATCATACAAACACATAACATACGTACTACCAAGCTATTCTGGGGTGCCTGACTACCCGGTACGGCCATTCTGGGGTGCCGACCTACCCATACGGCCATTCTGGGGTGCCGTCCTACCCGTGTCAAGCCATTCTGGGGTGCTGACTACCCATGTCAAGCCATTCTGGGGTGCTGACTACCCATCGGTCCTAACAACCAATCCTTGGGGACTGGTCCCCTCCTGCTACCTCTATCGCATAACATAACAGACCAACATACAAACATATCATCACATGCTGTCAGACGTTTCTGGGGTGTCTGACTACCCTGTGGTCCTAACAACCGAACTCTACTACTATCGCATATAACGTATCATGATAGCATATAACATATCAGGTAATAGCAAACCTAGATGATATCACAAAGACAATCATCTATCATACGTCTCCTACTGGTGGGCCTGCATTGTGGCCTTAGACCCACCACTACTGGAAGGTAACTCACCTCAAAGTAGCTGCTGAACTGATCGGGCTAAAGAGGCAGTAAGGAACCCTAGGAAGAAGATTAAGACATTTATATAGGCTCAAAGTCCCGAATTTAGGGTTTTCCACGTACAGACCAGACTCGCCGAGTCACCTTGGCCGACTCGCCGAGTCGGTCGCTTACACTAGACCCGGATCCCGCTCGGACTCGCCGAGTCCCTCCTTGGACTCGCTGAGTCGGCCCTTAAATTAGGGCTTTTCTTTCCTTTCATGGCCTTTAAGACTTTGGGTGTTACACCTACAATATATAAATAACCTAAGTAAAAATAAAAATATATAATAGAAAAAATTATATAAATGGTCCCTATGACAGGAAACATAAATGGTCCATATGCTGGAAGGACAAATATGTTATTTCAGTTAGAACTTAACTGAAAAGGTTAACATCGTTAGTCTAAAGGACCGTCTCTACAAGATTTTGAAACTACAGGAACCATCTGTGTAAAGAATTCGTCATAAGGACCATAATTGGTCGATTTTGTCAACAACGAGGACCATTTATGTAATTTTGTCTAAGTCTTATGTTTCATCCATAATTTTTTTTGTTGACGAATATAGTCCTTGTGATTTCATTTTCTTACATCGCTAGTCACTGATGCATATAAAAGAATTTTATACCATTGTCCATTTATATATTCTTTTTCCTTTTCTTTTAGATATTAGGCTGGAATGAGTGGTAACATCTTTAGCATGTTGCCAAGGACTTTTTAAGGCTACATAGGATTTTTTTAGCCATGTAGGATGAAGAGAGTGATAGCCAAAATGTAGGGAGTGGTGGCATCTAATGTTAAGTTAATTTTATTTTGAAAAAGAAAAAAAAAAGAAAAAGAAACCAATCATAGGCCTTTATCTTCCAATCCCTTTATCTTTACTCTCGTTAGCAGATTAGCGACTTTCTTATAGCGAGATGTTTAACACATTTTCAGGGAATGGGCTTAACACCCCTTAGCGAGTTGGAGGTGAGGTGGCTAGCGAGCCACTCCCTCTAGCATTATACAATTTTTTATGATTTTGCATTTTTCAATGATTTTTATAAATAATATTGTTAATGTAGGACCCGCTTTCTCTTTCTTGTCTTCTTCATCATACATTGTGACCGACGACTCTATCTTTTCCGACAACTTTATCATCCTTCTATTATTTCTCTTGAATACGATCAAGAATCAAAGCACTCATCTATAACATTAAAAGTCTACTATAAAATGAAATTTACAAAACCAAAACTTGTAAATGAAGAAAAAATAAAAACTAAACTCCCAAATAAAAATTGAAACTCAAAAACAAAGAAAAATCCAAAATTAAAAACAAAACTAAAATTAAATCATAAAAATAATAAAAAAAAAATAAAAAAAATAAAAAAAACTCAGTTATAAACAAAGCATCCATTCTTCTTTTATGCTTATGTCGATCCAAGATTGTTCTTTCATATCATAAAATTAAGAAGAAAAATTATGTGTTTTTCTTTTGTGTCCATTAAACAAATTTAAAATAATTAGGAACTACGTAATCTAAAGTGGTTGAAAAGAATCATAAAAACATATGATAACCAACTAATGATTTAGTGAAGCAACTACATAATCAATTGAAAAAATGGAATATCAATCTGATAAGCCGATTCACAAAAATACCAACTCTTTTTTGTAGGGTTTTGAAACTGGGTGAAGATGCCAAACATATAAAGAGCATCAATCCATGGAAGTTGGTAGAGATACCAAATCGATACACACCTTGTTGCTTCGTTGTGGACCACCACGTCTACTTTACTGGTAGAAATGGAAAGGAAGAAAGTGGAGTTAATAGAGGGCACTAAAATGGTTGTAGTGTTCGTTTACAATATAAAGCGATAAGAATGGAGGAAAGGGCAATAAAGGGTATTATCGGCGGGGGAGGAAGCATCATTGAAGGAGAAAATGAATTGGGTAGTTATATGACAAGAAGAAGGGATGAGGTTAAGGGGTGGTAGAGGGTCTTACAGATTGAGAAAGAAGATGTAGTTGGCAAAGGAAGCATGATGGTTGTCGATGGTTTCAGATTTCCAATCAACGACGATGTCTTATGATTTGTGTTTTGGAGCCTTGAAGATTAATTATTCTTGTTTTTTAATGAAAAATAGTTAAAAGAAAAATGTAAAATACATGAAGAGTACGAAAGTCATTTTACATTGGACCAATGACTAACCACGTAAGAAACTGAAATCATACGGTCCATCTTCATCAACAAAAATAAGTTAACAAAAATAAGTTAGGGATAAAACATATGAATTTGAGAAAACACAAGAACCATTTATGTAATTTCGTCTAAAATCAATGGATCAAAAAGACAAATCATAAAAATATAATTGTAAACCCAATCACCTTTGTTAAATTGGATTTAAAAGACAGATATGACCCCACCAGGCCACCACCACTCCCAAAGCGGCTACTTTCCACTTTACTTTACTCCCACCTCTAAGACTCTGTTTTCTAATCATTCATGGTGTTCATCTCCTTCATTGCTTCACGTAGTGGTTTTTCCTCCCTTAAAGATGATCCGCCCTCCCCTCCCACCGGCGTACGAACCACCAGAACCACCATCAGTCTACTGTACTCCTTCACCCCAGTCGCGAGCCACCACCCCTTCTTCTGTCCCCCGTTTTTTCATCTCAAAACAACAATCCGTAATACGATCTCCTCAAAGTATCCAATTACAAACCATGATGACACCGACGACGGAGTTTCTCTACCAGAACTTCCCGAAAACCAGAGACAAACTTCTGCTAAGAAACCACCGCCGGACAGATCCCGCCATCTGGTGCAGCGCCATCATCTGTATGATCTTCAGCGTCCTCGTAATCTTGTTTGGAATCACAACTTTGATCGTTTTTCTTGTTGTGAAGCCAAAAAACCCTGTTTTTGACACAAATCATGCGAGCCTGAACGTCATATACTTCGATTCGCCTGGGAATTTCAATGGAGATTTGACTTTCATCGCAAATTTCTCAAACCCTAACAGGAAACTTAATGTGAGATTTGAGCACGCTGTTCTTGAACTCTATTTTGATAACAACTTGATAGCGAATCAATCGATCAAGCCTTTTAGTCAGCGGCAACGGGAGACGGGGGTGGTGAAGATTCATTTCATATCGACCCTTGTGTATCTGCCACGTAATCATGCCATGGAGCTTCAAAGACAGGTTTTGAGCAACAAAGTTTTGTATAGTGTGAGAGGAACTTTTAGAGTGAGAGTGAGCTTCGGTTTGCTTCATTTCTCTTACTGGTTGCATAGCCGATGTGAGTTGCAGATGAGTAGTCCGCCGGCTGGTTTTCTTATGGCCAGAAGCTGCATCACTAAAAGATGAAATTCAAATTCCATGTTTTAATTTGCTTTTTCCTTCAACAGCTTGAATTGAGATCTGAACTCACTCAATTCAATGATATTCCATGTATGTTTAGGGGAGATTAAGCAACTGTATAATCGATTGTTGAGCTCTATACATACCTACAAAAAAAAAAGACCTCAAAAAAATGTATATATAAGGAACAATCTGCTCAATTATTCTCATATTCTGTTTCCCCTCAACATAAGATTAGTGTATATATAAATATGTTGTTTTGTTTCCATTAAGAAAACATTCTAAGAACTGATTTTATTCTCCCTTGTAAAAAAAATGATATAAAAATGAGATCTTGGGATCTTTACCAAGTGTCTGTTCTTTCTAAGAACTCTGAAACACACCAAACTAGAGGTTTATTTATTTCATAATAATGGTTTATTGATCAGATCTAGAAGGATCCACGACTTAACAGATCATACAATTTTCTGATACCCGTTACAGTTTTAAATGATTAGAGAAGAATATATGATACACCCATCAAAGAAAATGACAAAAAAATAAGATCTTTGGTATCTTTACCCACTACCAAAAGCAAGATACTTGAGGAACAAAGAAACATAAAAGGATAAAGCAGATATATCTCCATTGCATTCTACAGATGTATATTTCGACTTTTGTGATCAAACCTACTATTTACAAAATTTATAATTCTTGTGAAATTTCTCATATTCAAACATCAACTGACATGATACAGTATCAATCAAAAAGTATATCATTATTTCATTACTAAATACCAATTTCAGATGGTGTTTTTGCCTCTATCGATAAGGCGTGTAATCCACTCTGTAACTCCTTGTCTAAAAGGGAATAAATAAGCCTATGTCTTTTAACCAAACTCTTGCCTTCAAACTCCATTGAAACCACCTTCAATTTGAAATGTGTCTCACCATTGCTACCTTTCACACCTGCATGACCAGCATGCTGATATGAAACATCTTCTACTTCCAATTGAATAGGTTGCAGCTCTTCGTTTAAAATCTCTGTAATTCTCTGTCCTCTGTTTCCTAATACCAAATCATTTGACTTTGAATCAACATCTGAATCAGTGTTTAATGGAAAATCAGAACTTATTGAGCCAGAATCGACGTTGTTTTGGGGGTTTTCAACAATCTCAGTTGTTGATTCAGTTCCTTTCTCGGCTTCAACGTACAGCATCAATGCCTTCTTTTGCATTAACTGAAACATATTCAAGAACCCATTGTTCCTTGAAGGAGACAAGCTCTGTTTCAAACCCAAAAGCGTAATAAAATCAGGAGAGATACGGAGGATTTCTTGAACAGTTGAACCAGAAAGACCTTGAACCAGTAAAGCAGCTAAGCCTTTGGTGATCAAAGCATCAGAATCGGCTTCAAAGATGACAGTTTTCTTATGAGAATCATCAAAATAAGCCCTTAACCAGACCTGAGAAACACAACCTTTGACCTTATTCTCTTCAGTCTTGAATTGGGGGTCGAGCGGTTTAAGGTTTTTCCCGTAGAACAAGAGCTGTTCGTATTTGGCTTTTGGGTCTTGTGCGGATTGGAAGAGTTTTGCGATTTCTTGAAGCTTTTGAGGGAGTTCTTCGAAGACTTGAGAGCCGGATGTAGTTTGCAAGGAGGGTTCAGGGGAAGAGGGTTTCGTCGGGGTGGATTGAACGATATATGATTTGTCAAGTCGGAGTTTTTTCAGGGGAAAGGATAAAAGTGGGAAGGATGATGGTGGTAAGGGTAGGGTTTTGAAGGTTAAGGATGAAGGTGAAGGTAAATTGGCGGAGAGATACATGTAGACGGCGGACGACGGCGTCGACGAGGAAAATACAACGGATGTGTCTTCTAGAGCGTTGGAGAACAAGTGTCGCGGAGACCCGTCGCTGGTTTGTTTAATCTTCAAGACAACATATTATATATTTTATTTATGATAATTTTTTGTATTTTATTTAGATAAGAAGTAAAAATCATTGTAATTTGGTTATTTAACCATCTAAATATATATATATTTTTTATGTTATTTAGAGCATTGGATATTTGGATGTAAGCGTCAAAGTGCAACACTAAATTGTTTCATCTCACATACCACATAAACAAATGATCTTATAATACCAAGTAGGAAAATAGACAATAAGATTTAACACCACCATTTTCAAAATAAATATTTTTTAATTTTTATTTTTTTCGAGATTGAGTTTTTTTTTTTTTTTTTTTTTTTTTTTTTTTTTTACTTTCTTGTTTTTTTTTTCTTTTTTGCATTTTTTTAATCACTAACATGAATATATATTTTATAAAACATAAAATTTTAAAAACAAAAAAAATACATAATATTTGAAATCTAAAATTACGATTACAATTTAAAAAAACATAATTTTAAACCTAAAATCATAACTAAAATATTATTCAAATTACTACTAAAACCACATAAAAATCCTAATTAATTCAAATATTTCTTCCTAATTTGTTCCTTCACCGCTAGATCAGCAGATGCCAAACCCACTCGCTCGTCCGAAAAATTAACAACTAATGTGTCATTAGTTCTCTTTCTTTTTGCTCTTGCTTTTCCCGTGCCTGCCTTTCCAGGAACTCCAAATGACGATGTTTCAACTCATTTTTTTCTTTTATTAATAAATTGTGCTCGTCGAATTTCGCTCTCATTTCCGCCGCCTCTTTTGCTCTCGTCTCCACCTCCTCCGCATGTCTTACAGCGTGCCTCGCTTTGTCGCGTTGGGGCGGTCGTCATGGTAGGGATATCTCTTGGATATCATCCGGGATCTCATCGTCGTTGGTGTTAAGGTCGATGTGAGTCCATGCGTCCGACACGTCGATCGAGCTAGAATTGCGAGACCTTTTGGATTGAACCTCCGACGATGTAGGCATTTTATTCCACCTTGGATTCGCTCGCAATAACTCCCATGATTTTTTCAAAGTCAAAAATATGTCCCATTTCTACCCGATATTGTTCCTTAGCAGATTTGAACAAATCAAATTCGTTGGTTCCGCTTTGTTGTTGCGCCTGAAGCCGGTTGTAAATACCGTTGAATTTGCTGCACCGCTTAGTTATTTGACCCCATTTTTGTTGCTCAACATGTCATTGTTGCGATACGGATTTTTCTTTAAAATAGAGTGAAACTTGTCGAGCACCGCCCCCCAAGAAGCTCATTTTTTTCATTCCATTTCCACGAAGTTCGTCTTTTGAAGTAGCACACCAAGTCGCCGTCAAAGCATATTCATCATCCGGTGTCCACCATTGTGGAACGTCAGCACTTTCTGTTTCAACCGCTATCGATTTCCCTTTCGATTTTCCTTTGCCTTTCCCTCTTCTACTACCTCCCGCTTCCACTTCAACCGATTGTTGTGTTGTAGGCAATGGTTGGTTGGTTGTTTGTTGCATCGAAGCAAAACCAGAGAAAAGATTTTGTTGTAAATTTGGATTTTGACCAAACAAATTTTGTTGAAGGTAAGGTGAGTTGGGAAACTGTAGTGGCGGTGAAGCGAGATTGAAAGCGGCGCCTTGGTATGGGATTTGTGATGAGCCTTAAGACGATAAAATGTTGAAATAACCTTCATGATATGTGCATATTTAGTGTGTATTAAGTATAATTTTTATTCATATATTAGCTAAATTATTGCATATTATGGACAAAAGGTACTTAAAAGTGTTAAATTATGTTTTTCAGTCCAAAGATGAAGCACGGAAGCGAAAGGAAGCAAGAGAAGCGGTTAGGAGCTCAAGAGTGGAATGAAGAAGGAAAACACCCAAAAAAAAGGCTTCTACTCGTCGAGTCGAGCCTTGACTCGACGAGTCCGGTCGCGGAATCAGAAGGATAATGATTCAGAAGTCAAGATAGTTATCGCAATACGAAGAATGTGAGAGGGACTCGACGAGTCACCACCTGACTCGACGTGTCGGAACGCATATTTAAAGATAACTCCACAAATCGAGAAGAAAAAAATTCTGGGAAGTTTCAGAAGTGCTTTGCTGCGAATAAGAAGCCAGAAGAACCCTAGAAGTCGACCAAGGAAGCTAGAATTCAAATCCGGGAGTAATTAAGGCACAATTTCATCATTCTACTTATTCCTTTTGTTTTGTCAACATGATTAAGCAACTTGAACTTGTTTGTTTGCTGTTATTTACCTTAGTTATGAACTAAATTCTTTAGACTTCTGTTTGGGAATACAAAGTTGACAATATGGTTTGATTGATTGGTAGGATTAATTCCAAGTTGGTGAATTTTTGCTATTTTAGCTTGCTAAAGAACCTTGTGTATGAATGATAATTAATTTTCTGTTAATAGGAAGATAATTGATTAGCATGAACATCTATTGATTATCAACCTCATATGATATGTGACCACTATACCATATGTCTAGGATTAATGAATATGAAACTAGGATTAATAAGGAAATTGAGTAAATTCATGTGCAAGCTTGTAAGATGACCATCAAACAAGAGGTTAATTAAGAATAATAAATTAATTAGCTATTGCAAGTCTAACTTAACCCGAATAATTAATCTAGTAAATATAATTAAATTAAGCAATTGGCCACTGTTTGAGTTGATGGGTTTTAGCCATAAGAACTTTCCTATGTGCGCATGCAAAACCCTAATGCTTGGATCTAGGCTTTCTAATTAAACATGCTTTGAATCCAAGACTTCTAATGGCTAATTAGGTTAAATTACAACATTGAAATAGATCTAGAACCATACCTTTGAATTCCTTGTTGATCTTGTTGTCTTGGAGCTTCTAGAGTCACAAATGTCACTCCTCTAATGGCTTACAAACACCAATAGCAAGAAGGATGATTTAGGAGAGAGGAGAGGGGAGGAATTCGGCCAGAGTATCTCTACTTTAGATGGTGTGTCGAATTCCCTCACCCCTAGGGTCTATTTATACTTGTAGACTCCTTAAGGATTACAGCTTTAACCCTAATTGGATAACTTAGACTTTAAGTTGATCCATATCCTTTCCTTGATAACCCTATGGACGATTTTGGCTTATCCAAGCCCTAGAAATCGTCCAACCTATCTTGGATAAGGATTTATAGTCTAAAATGTAACTATCAAACAATTGACAGTTTATACCCTCTTATTTAATTAATCTCTTTAAGTCACCAAATTAATTCCAATTAATCTATGACTTATATTAATCAAATAACCATATATTATTCCTTATAATATTTACTCTCTCTTAACAAATCATCCATCAAGTTGCTATGGTGAAGGCAACCCAAAAGGACAATGCACAACCGGATCAAATACTTGCCTAATATATTTGCAGCCTTAGACACTATTCCAACAGTCTCCCACTTGGATAAGTCTAGTAACTATACAAGTAGAATTCGGTTTGCAATCGTAGCTCTCAAAGACGCTATCAAACTCTGATCTAATCAATCTTGTCCTTTAGATAAGGGATCGTACAGTCCTCTGTTAGATATCATGCTGACAATCCTATGGAATGGTTAGTCTAGCATTTGATTTCTCGATCTCCGATTTATTCGACATAGAACTTAATCAAACACATCAATTCAGTTCTGACCGGGCCCGACACATAAGTCAAATCAAATCATCGAGTGGCCAAGATATCTCTTCTACCCTCTTAGGATAAAATTTACAGATAAACTTCGACTTATATGCATTTACTTATTCATTAACCAACTATACACAACAATTCGTTTTATAACACCAAGTTACTGACACGTTTTCGCATTATCAATGTACAATCAATTAACAAATTATAAACCATATATCTAGGTTTTAAGACTATATGATATTATTGTCTTGCGATCACCTTTTATATCGTATTCCATAAAGTGATTCCAGCAAGCGCGGGTTTGTTCCAATGCTCAAAACCAGTTCATAAGCACTCATGAACGTTGCAGCAACCCTTTGCTATGTCTAACACCATTTAGACAATCTACACACCAATTCATGACAATCTTCATTCATATCTACTTCCAACATATGAACGATTGTGGACAATTTGAATAATTCAATTATTCCTAATAAATTCAATTATTCTGGAAGTCAAAACATGCAAAGTGAAACAATAGTTAAACAATTAACATATGACAGTAACTTTACTTATAAATAAAACTCCTTTATTTAATCATCAAATGTTAATTACATTTATCTATTATACGTTTCTAAATACTATCTAATCTATACTAATATCATCCTTCAGCCCAATACTCCTAGCATGCTGCAAGTGCTTAACCCTACTCAGTCCCTTCGTAAGCGGATCTGCTGGGTTATCTTCTGATGATATCCTCTTAACTATGAGTTGTCCTTCTTCTACACGATGTCTAATGAAGTGATATTTTCTGTCGATATGTCGAGATCTACCATGATCCCTCAGTTCCTTGGTCAAGGCAACCGCACCTTCGTTATCACAGAAAATCTCCATGGGCTCCTTTATGGCAGGCACAACTCCAAGATCACCAATGAAGTTCTTTAGCCATATCGCCTCCTTCGACGCTTCGCTCGCTGCGATGTACTCTGATTCGCACATTGAATCAACTACAGTTTCTTGCTTGGAACTCTTCCAAGTTACTGCTCCTCCATTTAGGGTAAAGACCCAGCCCGACTGCGAACGGTAGTTGTCCCTATCGGTCTGAAAACTGGCATCACTATACCCTCGCACCTTCAAGTCATCACTCCCTCCGAGGACTAAGAACCATTCTTTCGTCCTCCGAAGGTACTTAAGGATGTTCTTCACCGCAATCCAATGTGCTTTGCCAGGGTTCCCTTGATATCTGCTAACCATGCTCAAAGCGAAGGCTACATCAGGGCGAGTACAAGTCATAGCGTACATGATTGAGCCAACTGCGGAAGCATATGGTATTCGGCTCATTTCTGCTATTTCAGCTTCAATACTCGGACTTTGAGTCTTACTCAACTTGGCATTTCCTTGTATCGGTAGTTCTCCCTTCTTTGAGTTTTCCATACTAAAACGTTTTAGTACCTTCTCTAAGTAAGTATTCTGACTAAGTCCAATTAGTCTCTTACTTCTTTCTCTTACTATCCTTATTCCCAAAATGTAAGAAGCCTCTCCGAGGTCCTTCATAGCAAAACACTTCCCGAGCCAGGACTTGACTTCCTGCAGAGTCGGGATGTCGTTTCCTATGAGTAATATGTCATCGACATATAGAACGAGGAAGCTTACTATACTCCCACTGGCTTTGACATATACACAAGATTCGTCTTCGCTTCGTACAAATCCAAACTCTTTGACTTTCTCATCGAAGCAAAGATTCCATCTGCGAGACGCTTGCTTAAGTCCATAAATCGACTTCTCAAGCTTACACACTCTATTTGGATGCTTCGGATCCACAAACCCCTCTGGTTGAGCCATGTAAACATCCTCAGCCAACTTTCCGTTAAGGAAGGCGGTCTTGACATCCATTTGCCAAATTTCATAATCACGAAATGCGGCAATTGCTAGAATCACTCTAATAGATTTAATCTTCGCAACTGGTGAGAAGGTCTCATCATAGTCAACTCCTGGAGTTTGAGTAAAGCCCTTCGCAACCAATCGCGCTTTATACGTATGTACGTTTCCATCCACATCGGTCTTCTTCTTGAAGATCCACTTGCACCCAACGGTCTTATGTCCGGGCACATAATCAACCAAATTCGAAACTTGGTTATCGTACATGGATTGGATCTCGCTATCCATTGCCTCTTTCCATTTTGCAGACTCCGGGCCTGCCATGGCTTCTTTATAGCTATTAGGTTCGTCAAGATTTACTAGTGTACCATCACTAATATACGTGTCCCCTTCGGTAGTAATATGAAAACCATAAAACTGGGGATGAACTCTAACTCTATCGGAACGTCTAAGAGGTAAGGATTCGTCAATCGGTTCAACTGGAGTTTCCTCCTCGGGTTGAATGCCAGCGGTAGAGGTTCCTTCATCTATCGACTCTTGAATCTCTTCAAGTTCGATTTGCCTCCCACTGTCTCCTTGGCTTATGAGTTCTCGCTCTCGGAAAACTCCTCTCCTCGCAACAAAGACAACATTGTCCTTCGGTCTATAGAAGAGATATCCAAAGGATGTCTGCGGGTAGCCGATGAAAATACATCGCTCACTGCGAGGTTCAAGCTTGTCGTGAGTATCTCGTCTTACGAAAGCCTCGCAACCCCAAACCTTGATATGTGCCAACGAGAGAGCTTTCCCCGTCCACATCTCGTGAGGTGTTTTGGCAACCTTCTTAGTAGGGACTCGGTTAAGGATATGGGCGGCAGTCTCTAAGGCATACCCCCAAAAGAAGATACATAGTGAAGCACGACTCATCATAGAGCGAACCATATCCAATAAGGTTCGATTACGCCTTTCTGCCACACCATTCAACTGTGGTGTCCTAGGAGGCGTCAATTGCGAAACTATTCCACACTCCTTGAGATAATCGTGGAATTCAAGACTTAGGTACTCTCCTCCTCGATCGGATCGAAGCATCTTGATTTTCCTGCGCAATTGATTCTCCACTTCATTCTTGAACTCTTTGAACTTTTCAAAGGTTTCTGACTTTTGCTTGATTAAATAGATATACCCATATCTACTATAATCATCGATAAAAGTCATATAGAAGTGGTTCCCATCCTTCGTGGTTGATCTAAAGGGTCCACATACATCGGTATGTATTAGGTCCAATAGCCCCTCACCCCTTTCACAAGTATTCGTGAAGGGTGACTTAGTCATCTTTCCAAGTAAACAAGACTTGCATGTGTCATCTTCCCTAAGGTCGAATGACTCCAACACTCCATCCTTATGGAGTTGGGCTATGCGTTTCTTGTTGACATGTCCAAGACGGCAATGCCACAAGGATGCTTTATCCATACTAGTGGAAGAATCAATATTCAAAACATCATTTCCTAAGTTATCAACAATCATAACAGTTTCATATATTCTATTACATGGTATAGCTTCAAAGTAAAAGACACTATTTAGATAAGCCATAATAGAACCATTCTCATTATTAAAAGAAAATCTAAATCCTTGTCTATATAAACCATGAAATGAAATGATGTTTCTAGCCATTTCTGGCGAATAGCAACAATTGTTCAAATCTAAACATAAATTATTCCTAAGCACTAAAGAATACACTCCAATCTTGGTAACAGGCGACGATCTTCTGTTCCCCATGATTAGATTGATCCTTCCTTGCTCCACATCCCTACTTCTTCTTAGTCCCTGCACATTTGAACAAATGTGATAACCACACCCGGTGTCAAGAACCCAAGAAATAGCATGATTAAAATCGTTAGATTTAATTGTGTATGTACCTGCGAAAGATGGCTTGATCTTTCCTTCTTTGATTGCTTGCAGGTATTCTGGGCAACTTCTTTTCCAATGTCCTATCTTGTGGCAGTGGTGGCACTCTGCCTCCTTCGGGTTAGGATAGGGCTTAAAGGGATCAACTTTGGTCCCACTAGAAGAGGCACCATCTCGGGCTTTAACCTTGCGATAGTTCTTTGATGAAGCCTTCCTCTTCTTTCCCTTTCCTTGACTAATTGCCAAGACAGGAGCAGCAGACGGATTGGGAGTAGGTGCAACAGACTTGTCTTTGAAGTTGCTCTCAGCGACTCTCAAAAGACCTTGGAGTTTGCTTAGGGTGACCTCCTCTTTGTTCATGTGGTAGGTCATCCTAAATTGGTTGTACATTGGAGGCAAAGAGTGAAGCACCATGTCGATCGCTAAGTCTTCCCCAAAGTCAACATTTAACTTGCGAAGGCGATCGACATACCTTTGCATCTTTTTCAGGTGCACGGTAAGAGATTCTCCATGACCCATCTTAGCGGAGATCATGTTAGTGAAAATCTCATAACGCTCTTGTCTCGCGTTTTGGTGGTATCTCTCCAATAAGTCTTGATGCATCTCGTATGGATACATGTCCTCGTAGGACTTTTGGAATTCGGAGTTCATGGTGGCAATCATGATGCAATGTACCTTCGTTGCATCTCGCTCATGAATCTCAAAAGCGGTGATTTCGGCCGGAGTAGCGATTTCGGGGTTGATCTTCTCAAGCTTTTCATCGAGGACATACTCCTTATCCTCATAGTGAGCAATGGTGCGAATGTATCTTATCCATTCGCTAAAGTTCGTTCCATCGAAGGTGACCTTTTGGCAAAGGCTCATCAACGTGAAAGAACTAGCAACAGCGTTGTTTGTGTTCGACATCTATAGAAAGGACAAAGATAGATTAGAATAAGAATCCCTAATTATCACCCAATAAGAAAAATTAGGGTTAGGATCCAACAATAACATTTACATATTAGAAAAGGGATGCCGTAATCTAACATGAAAATAAATTGAAGGTAAGTGAATGACGATTCACTAATTCTCCATTACAAAACCTAGACTATTAGTCCTAAGTGTATTGAGAATTCCTAGGTTCAGATGAGATTCATTGAAACTATTCAATGGCATGTTTAAATCTCGATATGCCCCTCTTGTTTGTGACTGGGATGCCGAGGATCACAAAGCAGGTGTGAATTACCATGCAAATTCACATGGTGCCTTCATTGTAACGATCACCTATTCGATGTGTCGGTAAACCACACACGCTCCATCGAACTATGATAGACAATGAATCACCCTTTGCCACCTTTGCTTAGAACCAATTAGTGTGCCAGTAAACCACACACGCTCCACTAACTTCTTAGCAAGGGTGCAAAGTGTAATTTCATGGGATTGCATCAATTCACTTTTCCTAGAGTAACTAAGATTGGGAAATTTTTAAAACGTGTAGTTACTTTGTATTTCTTATTATACTTTTAATGAGAGGATGAGGTTGCCCTATCCTAACCGTTCGGCTAACGACCCTCCACCAATCAAGCAAGCGGTGGGTGTGAGTGTACACCCATTAAGCGCCATTTTATAGGCCGCAACCTTATACCCACCTTATAGATCGGCTTCGTGAATGAGGCCTACTAACGGTAAGACTAGCATTTAGTTATATATATATATATATATATATATATATATATATATATATATATATATATATATATATATATTATTCTAGTAATATCATATTAGTACAAGGTTGTGTTTTAAACCTTTTAAAACGTAGGGTTTGAAATTTAAATTGTCTAAATTAAAACTTTTAATCACAAATATAAATTTCAAAACTTGAGGGCAAGTTTTAAACATTTAAAACATGGAGGATCAAATAACAAATAATTCCAATTAACAATTAATGTCCTAATTATCTTTATTTGATTTATCCAAGATTTCTTTTAAGATAATTATCAAAATAATTAATCAATTATCATATAAGTAAATTAAATATTTTATTAGATGATAAGTATCTTTAATTAGATCAAGATTATAGTCATATATATCAAAAAAAACGGATTAGGGTTGATCTAATATGATTAAGGTAAGTTTCCATAAGATAAACATGAAAAAATCCCGGTTTTGCCTAATCCTGATGCCCGGACTCGCCGAGTCAGGCCTACTCGCCGAGTCCACTTTGGAACTCGCCGAGTCCATGACTCAAAAACCCAAAAATCGAATTTTGAAGGTTTGTTTCAGTTAATCAAGCAACAATTTAAAGAAAACCAAACCAGGCTCTGATACCACTGATGGGTTTTAGCCATAAGAACTTTCCTATGTGCGCATGCAAAACCCTAATGCTTGGATCTAGGCTTTCTAATTAAACATGCTTTGAATCCAAGACTTCTAATGGCTAATTAGGTTAAATTACAACATTGAAATAGATCTAGAACCATACCTTTGAATTCCTTCTTGATCTTGTTGTCTTAGAGCTTCTAGAGTCACAAATGTCACTCCTCTAATGGCTTACAAACACCAATAGCAAGAAGGATGATTTAGGAGAGAGGAGAGGGGAGGAATTCGGACAGAGTATCTCTACTTTAGATGGTGTGTCGAATTCCCTCACCCCTAGGGTCTATTTATACTTGTAGACTCCTTAAGGATTACAGCTTTAACCCTAATTGGATAACTTAGACTTTAAGTTGATCCATATCCTTTCCTTGATAACCCTATGGACGATTTTGGTTTATCCAATCCCTAGAAATCGTCCAACCTATCTTGGATAAGGATTTATAGTCTAAAGTGTAACTATCAAACAATTGACAGTTTATACCCTCTTATTTAATTAATCTCTTTAAGTCACCAAATTAATTCCAATTAATCTATGACTTATATTAATCAAATAACCATATATTATTCCTTATAATATTTACTCTCTCTTAACAAATCATCCATCAAGTTGCTATGGTGAAGGCAACCCAAAAGGACCATGCACAACCGGATCAAATACTTGCCTAATATAGTTGCAGCCTTAGACACTATTCCAACATGAGTTAGTTTATTTGCTAAGGATTAGGGTAGTGAACATGAACCTAATCACTTGAATCGGTAACCAACGAAAGAATTAATCCATTGCACTAATACCTTGAAATCAACCATAAAGTTAACCGAGTTGAACTAAACAGAAGTTCCTTTCCCATTATTGAATCTAGTTAAATTGTTATTTTCTAGTCTTAAATTAGTTATAGTTAGTAAGTTTCTAGTCTTGTAAAACTAGAGAAAAACCCCTATTTTCTTAATCAACTTAGATAGAATTAGTTTTTAATTTAATTTGCCGTTTCCTGTGTTCGATACCCTGCTTATTTAGCTATACCACAATTGATAGGTTCACTGCCTTTTGTGTGTTATTTGATAATTAAAGTAGGATTAAAACTAAGTGAGTTTTACACACATCACTTCATAACCCACAAATCTGAGAGGCGAGGTTGTGTTTGGTTGTGTGTTTGGTTTGATGATGGGGAGGTGTTTGGGTTTTGCTCTATTTTTTTAGTAAGAAAGTTTATAAAAGTATAGATAGAATGTTAAAAAAGATGTAAATTTTGAAATAAAATGAGTACACATGTAAGTAAAAAGGTGTGTGTATATATATATTGAATGTAGACTGTTTGCAAATGGTCATAAGAGCCACAACGGTAATTTTTTCCCGTTTCAATTGAAGGACAAGATGCAACGAGTTGGGGGGGGGGGGGGGTATGGAGGGTCTTACACTTTATATTACGGAAAAATGAATATTAGGATAAGATTATACCTGAATGATGCGTTGGATTGTCTTGATGATGGATTATGTTGAATAATTAAATGTTTATGTGGATAGTTTGGATAGAGCTCTGCTATTCAGAAATAGACAAACTATTTCAACAGAGAAGAACTTTGAGATCAACTCAAGTCTTAAACACTCAAACTTAACTTGTTTATTTCATATGGGCGAATGCCCTATTTATAGGCTCGAAGGAACCGGTTACAATTATTGTTGCAATCATTTGATTGCAAAACGACACACATAATTTACAATATAGACCCCTAGACTATGGAGGGTCTTACATCCTACCGACACTATTTTAATACAAACGACAAATACAAATTATTCTTGCCGACACTTAGATAATTACAAAAGACAAGATAGAATTATTATCTTCTATAATGTTTCGTTATCTTCAATGATGTGTTTTCTTTAATAATGATTGCTTACGTTATTCTCATTCCTCCCACCTCCACAAAGACATATTTTTGAATAGTGTTTTGTTTTATCATTAATCTTCCATAAATGGTGTTTCTTCTGTGTTTTCTGAACAGTGACTGCAATTGTGTCTTGGTGCATGCATAATATGTTTACAAAGTTGTTTTTTGATATCAGCAGGTAATTCAGCTAATTGATGAGAAAACTTTTCGAAAGTTTGTTCGAAGGTTTCAATTGCTTTCATTGCTTCCGGAGTGATTTCACTGTCTGTTAACGAATAGATAATGAAAGTTTTACTGGCGTAATTCACTCTGATTCTTGACTTTTGATCCTTACCGTTGCCTATGCGTGATGATGCTAAATAGACACCGGCGAGTGCAAAAATTAGATGATCCTGTGTTGGTGATTCTCGTGGTAGATCATCTTTTGTTGGTTTTGAGCCATTGCTTATTCTCATGTTTGCGAAAGTAATACTTGGGACAATTAGTTGAGAGTCTTTATCAAAAATTGGATAGCTAGAATGCATTTTAATGAATAATCCTCTTTCATGTTTTGCAAATCGTATTTTATAATTTCTGATGATAGTTTGCACAACAGAAGGGAACTCGTTGATGCGGTGTAAATTGGTGCCTTCTAGATAGATGGTGTCTATGAATCCATGAATAAAATATTCCCATAAAGTCATAGGATCTGATAAGTCGGCTAAGAAAACTGCTTTAGGACCTGGGCATCTGGCTACTGAGTAAAAGCCCATCAAGGAATGGACTTCGGTGTATGAAATGAGGTTGTCCCATAATTCGACAATTTTTTTGGCAGATGATTTTTTCATGGCTTCTTTTTCTTTGGTTGATAGAATGGATTCACGGGCAATTTTTGCATTTAATTGGTTAAGGGATCTTGGGATGGATACAGGTTTTTGTGGTGTGAAGCTGGATATAGGTTTTTGTGGTGTTAGGAGAACTGTTTTTGAACATTCGACGTTATCTTTTATTACTGCTTTGTATGCTTCGTTGTATGCGGTTTCTGCTTCATTTTTCGTTCTATAACTTTTGTGAATGATATTTTTTCCAAGAATATATGAACTGGCGATTCCCCAATCGTCATATACTCCTTTGTTTTCTCCGTTGAAAATTACGTACCATTTCTTTATATTTTTATGATCTGCTTGTAGTGGTGGATACCCCTCCTGGTGTGGCGTTATGGTTTGTTTTTCTGTTTTGAGTGCTATTTGTGGTTGACTTTCATCGGATGATGTTTCTTGAATTTCTTCTTTTGGTTGCTTTGTTGTTGAGCTCCTGGCTGCTTCTTCTTTAGATGCTGAATAAGATGATAAAATTTGTATTGTTTGTTGTAGTTGCTCTTTTTCACGTTTGACTACTTCAAGCTGTCTGATTAATGATGCTTCTTGCTCCTCTTTTTTTCTGAACTGGTGTTTGACTTGCTTCATGATGGCTTCCATTTCAATATTTCTGCTGAATGAATATTTGCGCCTTTTGGGTACCTGAATAATTGCTGAATTTTGTTTGCTTTTAATATTTTAAATGATGATATGAGAATTTTCATATCAATGTATGTTTTGGTGATATTTTCATATCACTGTATACTTTATCATTGTTTACTTTGGATGGTATTTTCATACCAATATATGCTTTAGCAATGTATACTTTGGATATGTTAGATATTGTAACATACACGTTATGAAATTGTGTATTGTTATTATTAAAAGTGAATAAAATTGAGTGTTGAGTTCTAACATCTAGTTTTTACTATAAATGAAGTAAAACTATGTTTAGAATCACTCATAAAATATTGGAAGTCTTATGAGATTCCAATTAATAGCCAAATAGTGAAATTTAGCGAAAATATAAAATTTGAAATAAGTAAAATTTTATTATTTGATGTTGTAAATCATCTCGTTAGAAACTTGTAGGCGAAAATGTAACACCCAAAGTTTGGAAGGCCATGAAAAGAAAGAAACCCTTAATTTTAAGGGAGACTCGACGAGTCCAAGGATGAACTCGGCGAGTCCGAGCGGGATCCGGGTCAAGGAGTAAGTGACCGACTCGGCGAGTCGGCCAAGGGGACTCGGCGAGTAGGGTCTGTGCGAGGAAAACCCTAAAATCGGGACTTGGAGCCTATTTAAACGTCTCATTCTCTCCCCTAGGGCTCCTTTACTGCCACTTTCACCCATAACACCAAACCCTAGTCGCCTTAATCATTGATTGAGCCAATTGGAGCCTTGAAGAGTGCATTATAGCTTGGAGACGGAAGAAGGATCTTGGAGGTGCAAGAAGGGGCTATAGATCCGGGATTGGGAAGATATTTCTGAGCATTTGGAGGTAATAAACTAGTTCTTGGACTCATTTGCACCTAGATCTATGTGTGTGTTTTGGGAATTTTTGGCATGGTAGTAACCATTCGAGCTAGGGGTTCAGATCTGAGGTTGCTACCTCAGATACATGCTTATTTTGGTCTAGAATCCCGTAAAGTATCAGCTCTTGGTATATTGGTGAAGCATGGTTGTCATAAACCCTAGTTTATGGTGTATTTTGCCTAGATCTCCTTCTCTACACGTAAAGTTTGCAACTTTACGTGAGGAATAAGCTTGGGAAGGGTAGATCTACAGTTTGGAGTCCATGCATGACTCAAAAGTCCTCTGCATGTAAGGAGATCTGAATGGACTCGGCGAGTCCTTTGAGTGGACTCGACGAGTAGCATGAAGGTGAGGAGCAACTCGACGAGTGGGATGAACAACTCGTCGAGTCAGATGAAGATTGCCTTGTACTCGGCGAGTCTGTTCTTGGACTCGGCGAGTCAGGTTGCGAAACCCCAAACCCTTCGAGTTGAGACTCGAATCAGTGAGTCGGGTGGAGACTCGGTGAGTTGGACAGGTCAGGACTCAGAAATCGGTAGACTCGGCGAGTCGAGACGCGAATGGAAGGAATCTGAACATTTGAACTCGGCGAGTCAGTAGGGTGACTCGGTGAGTAGGGTTGACCTGGAAGGTTGACCTTGACCAGGACTTTGACTTGGACCAGGGTTGACTTGGTTGTCTTTCGGGGGTCAGTAGACTCAGTGTTGCATTGATATTGGTAGTTCGGGGAACAAAGGGAGCAGGAGTTCAGTGAGTTGTCGGGCAGCAGTTAGTGAGTTCATCAGCAAGTTCAGCTAGTGCAGGTGAGTTTCCCTTTGTGTGAATGGGTCTAAGGCCACAATGTCGGCCCATGTAGTTATGAGTAGAAGACCCGGGGGTTAGCCCTAGGCACAGTATGCTACTATGATATTCAGGACGAGGTCCATTAATAGTAGGCGGGTTCCCAAGGATTTGTTTATATGATAGTTTATACTTGTTGTCTGTGTGATACATGTATGTGCCTTGTAGGGAGGTGAGTGTGGGCGAGGTCCCGTATCTCACCAATAGCAGAGTGTGGATGGTGTTCCACATCTCACTAGTAGCAGAACAGGGGCGAGGCCCAAGCTAGGGAAGGAGTGAGAGTGGGCGGGGCCCGTATCTCACTACCAGTATGAGCGTGGACGGGGTTCCATGACTCATCAGTAGCAGGACATGGGCGAGGCCCAGGATAGGCGAGGCCTTAGGGCAGAACCAGTTGTATGTGTTTAGTTATGTGTTGTGATATGTTTATGTGTTATTTTTTGTTGGCGGGCAGGGCCCTGTGATAGGCGAGGCCTAAGTAAAACAGATCTGTATCCGAGCGGGGCTCGAAGCCAGGCGGGGCCTAGAGCGGCTGGGCCATTGTAGCAGGCGAGGCCCAAAGTAGGGGGTGAGGCCCAAGATAGCGGGCGTGGCCCAGTATGTGCAGTATGTGGTTATGCATGGTATGTGGTAGGGTGGGGAACTCACTAAACTTTGTGCTTACGATTTTCAGTTTTGGTTTCAGGTACTTCCGGTAGCGGAGGGAAGAGCTCGGGGTGATCGCATGGCACACACCATAGATATGACAACCTGGGAATGTTTACTCTGATAATGAACATGTGTTTTGAAAAATTATACTCAGATTATGTTTTGGAATGATGACTTTTCCTAAAGTAATGTTTTATTAAAAGAAATTTTTGGTCTTAAATTTTGGGTCGTTACAAGTTGGTATCAGAGCCTTGGTTTGAGGGATTCGGACATGCTCTCGGGTGTGTCTGAACTCAAATTGAGGAATTGTTATAGAATTTTTCAAAATGAAAAGACAGTTTTGTAAAAAGTGAGTTTTGAGAAAGAAACGGTTTTAGAAAAGCAAAAAGAATTAAAAAAGAAAAGAACTTTGAAAAGAGAAAAGAGGTGTGGTGCATGCAATCAACCGAGCTCAAGTAAGTACCCCAAAATACCCATACAAGTCTATGTTTTGATTAACAGTTAATAGAACAACATGCTAGATTTGGACTAAGGATCTAGGGAGGATGCCTTATGTGTCTGTTATATGTGCTTTTGATCTGCATGATAGTACCGATTAGACAGTAGTAGGATAGCTTGTTTAGGTTATGCCCGAGTTTATGAGTCGTGTTGCATGCTAGTTCAGATTCTTGCTATGTGGATACGATTTCTTGAGTATGTTATGGTTAGATTTTCCCTTGTCTGGATGTTGCTTGCTTTGTGCATTGTGGGATTCTGAGTGATGGGAGTTAGCCATTAGGTGGATACGTCATGTCACATGTGATCAGGGTTGAATAATATCAGAGTGTTGGATTTGGTCCTATTGCGCAGCTCTTGTTTGAGTCCAACCGTTGTAGGAATGAGTCCTCTACTTGAAGGATTATCTGAGCCTCGTCACATGTGATGGTATCCAGGTGATGGCTAATTGGCATCACAAGGAGACCTTCAGCAGCTGAGGGCTGGTTTGAGTTGAGTCAGAGGTTTCCCTAGGGTAAGCCTAGGATGAGGTAGTTCTGGGAGCAGTAGTAGTAGAAAGGGACCTAGTGGAGTCGAAGCAGTTCTTGAGGAAATTACGGATAGATGTGGAAGGTAGTATGGGCCCGTACTACTGAAAGCAGAAGATTCGTACTCGATTCGAGAAAGGGCGAGACAAGATCGGGAACCTGGTAGTGACTATGTTTGGTCTCGCAGCAGTGAGGAGTATTCTGATAGTGGTTATGTTATATGTTTCAGTATGGTGACGTTGCGAGAGAGACCAGCGAGCAGATCAGGCGCCGGAGAGGGATCCGGCTTGGGTTCAGGGGCCGAGCAGCTCGAGGAGTGGATGAGGGAGTTGATATCAGCTGAGGTTACGCGCAGTATTCTAGCTCAGACTCCTGTGATCTTTGGAACGGTCAAGGAGGGTATATTAGAGATTTTGGATGAGAGGCTGGGAGCCTTCCGTACTGAGATGATGGAATTGATGGGAGCGCGTACCTTGACATTTTGGGAGTTTAGGGCTTGCGGGGCACCAGATTATCATGGGGCTAGGGACCCCATCGCGAGCAGCAGATGGTTGGCTGATGTTGGCAACATGTTCCGTACGAGCCGGTGTCCTGAGGAGGACAAGGTCAGACTTGTTGGCAACCCAAAAGGACCATGCACCATCGGGTCAAGTACATACCAAAATAGTTATGGACTTAGACACTAATCCAACAAGACTCGCTTCCTATCTTCTGAAGGACAGAGCGAGGGATTGGTGGGAAGAGACTGGTCATGCTTTGGGTGATGATGTCGCGTTGGACGCGATGACTTGGAGCGATTTCTAAGCTAGGTTCAGGGCAGAGTTTTCGACGATTATTGAGGTGCAACAGCTGGCTCGGGAGTTTCAGGATTTGACGCAGACTACTGAGACTGTGGCGGAGATCACCGCCAAGTTCAGGGAGAGGGCTCTTCTCGTACCGCAATATGTTGTGGATGAGGAAATGAAGAAGGCCCGATATCACGAGATGCTGAGGGCTGACATAAGGGAGTTCGTGAGCAGGTCCGGTTGTAAGACGCTAGAAGATATGATTTCTCGGGCCAGGGAGAGGGAAATTGATTTGGAGCAGATCCGGAAGAGGAAGCCGGATGAGGTTCAGGTAGCCGCGAGTTCGGGCAAAAGGCCCAAGGGATCGGATTCGAGATTGAGGGATTATCAGGACCAGAGTCGATGCGGAAAGTGTGGCTGGGCGCACGGGGGCGCGTGCAGGAGTGGTAGTGGTGGTGAGTCTGGTTGCTTCAAGTGCAGTCGTACTAGTCATTTTAGCAGGGATTGTACTATTACCACCACTCAGGGATCAGACTTGATATGTTTTCACTGCAATCAGCGGGGCCACAAGAAGGCCCAGTGCCCCAGTTTGTTTTCAGCAGGATGGGTGATGGCACCTGCCCCTGCAACCTTGAGGATCACAGACGGCCGTCAGGGCCGTGCGGAGGCGCCTGCGGTAGGAGGCAGGGCTTTTCAGATGGATACTTTGGAGACGCGAGCAGCGTCGGACGTTGCAGGTATGCGATTTCCGTTTTCAGCTCTTTTGTTTGTGCATGATGTTATATTGTTGTGGTTTCTGCATCATTATCGGTATGAGCATTTCATTTTTGAGTGGTTTGATTGTGATCGAGTTATATGCCATCTGCATACCTTGGATATTTGGTTAGTAGTTAAGAGATGGGTTCTATCGAAGAAGGTTACTTAGGGTGCAGTAACTGTAGCATGCGTTGGAGGGACTCGGTATGTCTCGCTAGTTCGGAGCCGTATAAGTTTAAGAAATGGACTGGTTAGATCCCTAGCTATGGTAAGGAGTTTTACTGTATAGCCCTTGAGAGGTGAGACCTTGGGTGAGACCCGCAGGCGAGGCCCGTGTGAGAATAGCAGTATAGATGAGACCTGAGAGTAGGGTTGCTCAGAAGTATGGTTGGGTGAGACCCGTGGGCGAGGCCCGTGCAAGAGTGGTTAGACAAGTGCGACTAGAAGGATAGGTTCGGGTGAGACCCGTGGGCGAGGCCCGTGAGTTTTAGCAGCACAGGTGGGACCTGGTAGGGATCTTAGTGTCTAGACAGGGGATCGGGGATCCCAGGAAATTGTAGTGCCAGCATGGTAGAATAGATTGAGCAGTATAGCTGGTTGAATTTTCTTCGTATGTCACTGTGAGCGACTAGTAGTTGTGTTGGGTCAGCGATCGGGGGAGCCGGTAATGCAGATATTGATAGGTTGGTAGGGACCAAGGTGGTCTCAGTTCATCCGGAAGCCAGATATGGAATAGCAGAATTTTCAGTCAGTAGCAGTGCGAGTATGCAGCGTATGGTAGGATTCAGTTAGTTGATCGTGGGGTGCTCAACACCAAATGATAGTAGAAAGAATGCCCAGTGGATACTGGCGATGATGACTCGTACCGGGGGTAGTGGGAGTAATAGATTTGGTGAAATCAGGATCTTCGTAGTGGCAGAGGAGATAGATGGTTATGGAACATTGCCTTAGGAGGGCAAGGAAAGAAGGGGTGAACCCTATGGGTTCGGTTGCTGTACTCGGAGAGTACAAGAAGGATTGTCGGTTGAGTAAGTTGTGTCTCCAAAATGTTCAAGGTCAGAATGGAACCGAGATTACTATCCGTAAGGATTGACGTTAGTCTGAATGACTGAACGGAAGGCCAGTGAAGGTAGGCAGCTGGTGTTAGAATGAATGGTGGGGTATTGGAGGTAGATCGCAGGCGGTGGATCATAGCAAACTTCGAGGAAGAAGTTTAGTTTAGTGGGGGAGAGTTGTAACACCCAAAGTTTGGAAGGCCAAGAAAAAAAAACCTTAATTTTAAGGGAGACTCGACGAGTCCAAGGATGAACTCGGCGAGTCCAAGCGGGATCCGGGTCGAGGAGTAAGTGACCGAGTCGGCGAGTCGGCCAAGAGGACTCGGCGAGTAGGGTCTGTGCAAGGAAAACCCTAAAATCGGGACTTGGAGCCTATTCAAACGTCTCATTCTCTCCCGTAGGGCTCGGCGAGTAGGGCTCCTTTACTGCCTATTTAAACGTCTCATTCTCTATTATCCGAGGTGAAACTGGATAATAAGTAGAAGAGATTGTAAATGAAAAAACGACTAATCTACATAATAAAGAACTGAAGTTGGTGCTTCTCAAATGGAAACACCATCAAGGCCCAAATTACACTTGGAAAAAAAATAAGAATGAAATAAGAGTGAAGTATCCCTAATTGTTTTAATCGTTATGATTTCGGGGACGAAATCCTCAAAAGGAGGATGTATTTGTAACATACACGTTCTGAAATTGTGTATTGTTATTATTAAAAGTGAATAAAATTGAGTGTTAAGTTCTAACAGCTAGTTTTTACTAGAAATGAAGTAAAACTATGTTTAGAATCACTCATAAAATATTGGAAGTCTTATGAGATTCCAATTAATAGCCAAATGGTGAAATTTAGCGAAAATATAAAATTTTAAGTAAGTAAAATTTTATTAGTTGATGTTGTAAATCATCTCGTTAGAAACTTGTAGGCGAAAACCTCGTCGAAATCCGAGTTATAACGAAGAAGTTATGACCAACCAAAGATCCGCGACAAAACCGACACGGCGCCGAATGACGTAAAAAGGTGAGTTTTTGATAAACTACTTTTTAGCCTTAGAAATCTAAATGAAATTCGTAGTATTCGTTAAACCGAGAAATTCGATAAAAAGAACGCCAAAATCTGACTTCGTATGAGGAAGTTATGATTTTTCGAAGTTTCAACTTAGCAGTAGATAGCTAAAAACTCGAATTTTAGATCGAGCGATATTTGACCGATACATCCTAAACGAGAATCGAAGGTCTCTTCATATGTAGTACAACGGTAAAAAATCTGACGAAAACAGATGTCGGATGAAGAAGTTATGAATTTTTAACGGATTTTCCTGTCCTGGTCTGTTAAAAATAATAATATTAAAATTCAATTCAAAATTAGCCGACGAAGTCTAAATGAAAGTTGTAGAGCGTAATGTTAGCTAAGCGTGCATATAAATAACGTCAAAAACGGAGCTCGTATGCGAAAGTTATGGATTTTAGAAGTTCGGGGCATATTTTCCGAAAAATCTCGCATGAATAGTACCGGCCACGTCACCTCGCACGAAGCAGGTGCGTCACCGGAGACGTGGCCAAATCCGAAGTTAGCAAGTGTCATAAGAAGATTCGCCGATGCCGAGGTCCAGCAGGAAGGGGACACGTCTCGCATCGGTGGCCAGTCCGATGCGAGACACGTCTCGCCTACCCGCCTCGCACCCGGTGCCACGTCCGAGCCTCGCAGTGGCCTCATGGCCTTCGCTCCTCCTGCCAAATGTCTGAGGCTCTCAGGTGCATGTCTTCTCCCCTCCTCTCGCTTCGTGGCCTTCGTTCCAGCAGCCACGTGTTCGCTTCTCAACCACAGGATCCGAGCCTCTCGCCTATAAATAGGAGGCATGCGAGCCTTCTCGGGTAATTTTGAGAAATTGCCATTTTTGGCCCCTTTTTCCATATTTTCACTATTTTGACTTTTCCCAAAGCCCCTGTATCAATTTTAGCACCCGAAACACGTCCTGAGACCCCCGAGAAGCCCGAAAATTTTATCTTTTCGTTTTTGAAGCCCTACCTTCGCAGAGCCCGGTTTTCAATTAAGCTCCCGGTTTTCAACATAGAAAGTCATATTTAAAGCCGAAATGCTGTCCAAATTACTATTTTAACCCCCGGTTAACTTAAGGTGAGTTCAATATATAGGAACAATTGTATGTTATGTGTTATATATGTTATGTGCTTCTTAGTGTTATTATTCTCAGTTATTCTCCCATGTTATTTTATTCGCTATGTTTATAGTAATTATAATACCTTTGACCATGTGATCAGTGAAAGGACTTAGATTCACATTGGTACTGGTACGTAGCTTCTGGCCATGTAGAGCATGTCTCCGTAAGAGACTGACTTCTATTCTATGGCATTGGCATAAGGTTTGATAGGAATGGTATGTAGCCTCTGACCATGTAGAGCATGACTCCGTAAGAGAATGAACTCTATTCTATGGTATTGGCAAATGGTTAGACAGGGCTATAAGCCTGAAATCTACCAAAATGTTAATCATAAATTATATGTCTTCTGTGCCAATTGGGCCAAAGCTTTATTGATGTATATCTTTGAATAAAGTCTTTGATTGATATGAACGCTTGTCACATGATTTCACATATGTCTTCTTGTTCCCTTCTGCTTCTGTCATATTGGTATATGTAAGGCATAAGATTATATTGTATCCATCTATTGAATTCACTAAGCGTTATCGCTTATTCCTCTCAATATTTAACAATTGCAGGTGATGAGTATTCCAATATAGCTTTATACTGCTGAAAGATTTAGAATAGTAAATAGTATTTCTCTGTATTTTTAATGTTCATATATGTATATGAATAGTAGATTCCTGGGTAGACATGAAATTGTAATAAAACTTAGTCGGTTTGTATCCAATCCTTTGTAATCACATTATCAATATAAAATATTGTTTTATAAATATGCATGTAGCATGTTTTGAGGAAGTAACTTAAGAAATCTTTTGAAATAGTATGAAAGTTTGGGTCTTTCATAAATACGAAAGTTGGGGTCTTTCAGATATGAGGTTTCCCTCCTGTTCTAAACCCAATAATGCTTTCTTCATAGGACTATTTACCTGAATCATAATCAGTATCAGTTGTATATGCATAAATATCTATATTTGAATCTATTCCTGAATCTTCTATAGGTTCATATCCGAGATCATATACAAATTTTAATAAGTTTGTTTCTTTTTCTTTTTTAGTCTTTTTTGGACATTCGTAGGCTTTGTGTCCGTCTTCTTGACATATCCAACATTTACAATCTTTTTTATTAGATGGACAGTAATTTGTGTTAGATTGATATTTTTTCTTATATTGTTTTCTGTCTCGAAAATATTTTCTTTCACCTTGTTTATAATATTTTTTATATTTAGGTTTATAAGTTTGTTTTTTCCAAATTTTCTTTTTATATTTTTGTTTTTTATTATCTTTACAACCATATTGATTAACTTTATTAGATAAGGTATTACAACATAAATCAATTCTTGCATCTTGTGTTGTTTTTTGTTCTAAACATTTTTTCTGCATCCATGCTTTTAATATACTTATTCTTGCTCCTAAGGTATCTGCAGTTTTATTTTGTTTTAATGCTTCTTGGAAATCTTTTATTACACTTTGACTTACTAATGATGGTAATTTTTGGTAAAACATGTCTAATGCTATCTTTTTTCTAGTAAAATCTAGATTATAATAATGTTTAGAATATTCGCATATAAATGGGTCTAAATAACACATGTTACAAATTCGTAAGTTAGTTAGATGTCATAATGATTCTAATTGAAAAGCTTCTTGAGATGTTTTATCTTCTATTTGTTTTCTTATGAATTCTTGAATAAGCCGATTTAATACATTTTTAAATGTTTCCATAGCGTCAGTGGTTGCTATCATTATCATATTTGTTTCATCGAGAGATGAAAGGAAACGATATGCATTGCCCTGTGTTTTATGTATAATATAATTAAGAAATTTTTTTGGATGTAGATTTCTTAATTCTTCAATTAGTTGAATTTAAATTCCCATTTTATTACTTCATTCTTGAATTTTTGCTTCGGGATTTTGCTCACAATCAATAAAAAGAATATATGAATTTGTTGGAAAAGTAAATAGTTTAGGTATATATTGTGGATGTATTTTTTCCCATTTGTTTTGTTTATTTTTGACCATTCCTTGTCTATATAAAAAAAAAATTTCTAACGAAGGTGGTCCATAAATATATTGACCTTGATAATCATCTTCAATATATGATTGTTTTCGTTTTAATCCAAAATTATTTTGCGATTCTTTATATGGATTTGAATAAGGATTTTCATCATCGGATGAAAAATCATATATTACTTTTGCACCGTTATTATTTTCTATTTCTGTATTATTTTCTTGAATTTCGGATGGAATTTCTAGTGCTGCGAATAATTTAGTTAATGTATCTACTTTTTTTTGTAAAGTTTACATATTAATAGTTTTTTATTAGTACTGGTTTTTTAGAAAATAAAATTTTAGTTTCTTTTTATTAACGGAGTAGTTATTATCAGTTGAAAATTAGTTTCATTAAAAATACTATTATTAGTCATATTTGGTGATTCAAGTGATAATAAAGGGGTAAATAATTTATCTATATAAATTCTATCTTTTGTTTTAAATGTAATACTATGATGAGAATTTGTTAATGCATAATTTATTTGATATGTAATAGTAAATGGATGATTCCCTTTTAACATAAAATTTTGTCTTAATAATTTATATCGTACGGTAATACTATTACTTAAATTTTTATCTTTTAGACTTAATCTCTAATTTCTAATTCTATTGGTGTGTCTAAATCACTAAAAGTACTTTTTAAAATTATTTGAATAGTTGATATATGAATATAAGCGATATTTGTTTTATCTACTTCTTTAATATTAGATAATCTATTTCTAATTTGTTGTTTATTTATTATTGTTATAATAATATTTCCTTGTGTTGATTCTATTGGTATTGGTTCTTCTCCTACAATTTTTCCATAATATATAATATTTTTTCTAGAAAAGAAATTTTTCAATGAGTTATATCTAAAATTATGTTTTTCAGATAGTGTAAAATTTGATTTTCTTATAGCATCTTTATTAATATTATTTTTATTAATTAGAGCATTAAAGGTGTATCCTGATTCATTTTCTTCGTTATTAATAATGATTAGTGTATTTTCTATTTCTTGAGATATATTTAATAAATTATTCTTGTTATTTTATCTTCAAGATTTTTTATTTGTTAATATTTAGATTTGAAAAACTCATATATTTTTTAGAAACAAAATGATAATTTATTTGTTCTTTCAAAGTTACAATTTATAAATTCTAATAAGATGTTGATAGTGGGTTTTTTTTTTAATATTATTATATTTATGATGCAGTCAAAGAATTAAAAACTTTTTTTTGACATATGAAATGTGTTTCTAACTTCTTGGTACATAGTCATAATTGCTTTAAAAACCTTCTGCCGACATATGTTTAAATTGTAGGTGGATAGTAGTATTTGATTTTAATAATAAGTTTATGATAATAACTTATAACGATGAATGTTTGTAATGATGAATATTCATAAGAATATATATGATGATGCATGATGAACATGTATTTATATGAACGAAAGATTTAACATTCATAATCATAATAAGAACGATACTTAGCTCTGATATCAAATTTAACGACATTACGCAAAAAGGGACAGGCAATGCTGCTGACCTGAGCACATCATTGCTAGCTAGCCATGGGCAATATTGTATGTGCTCGGGTCGGGGATAGCAAGAAGGGGCCTCTTAATGCCTATCTCTGATCCTATACGACCAGCACTAGCCGGGCATGGGCACCAATCGTACCTCAGAGAAGGCAAGTCTTATGTTGATGCAGTGTACGAAGCTACCCCGCCCACACAAAGACGCTAGCCAGGTATGGCCGGCATCTTTTATGCTTCCAAGATAATTTCAACACGCCATGATGATATTGAATGTCTGATAATGCTTCCCGATAATGCTTCCGTCCTCAGCGTCGTCGGCGCTAAACCAATGCTAGCTACGCTTAGGCACCAACCGCACGTCTAACAAGGATAGACTAGCGTACCGTAGTAGTATCATAAAAAGCAACACATGCCACTTTAACGCCTATCTTTTCCTGATCATCGGCACAAATCAAATGTTGGCTAACACCAGTAGCACGTCGAACATAGATTAGCAAGCACATCGTCATCGTATTGCCACACAAACAACACCATCCCAAACTTCCAAGGCTAGACCACAACCCTCGATCGGTGTCGCAGCAACCTAACGAGGCATCCCTACACCATGCCAAGGCTATTTTAACAGAGAAGAACTTTGAGATCAACTCAATTCTTAAACACTCAAACTTGTTTATTTCATTTGGGCGAAGGCCCTATTTATAGGCTTGAAGGAGCCGGTTACAATTATTATTGCAATCGTTTGATTGCAAAACAACACACATAATTTACAATATAGACCCCTAAACTATGGAGGGTCTTACATCCTACCGACACTATTTTAATACAAACGACAAATACAAATTATTCTTGCCGACACTTACATAATTACAAAAGACAAGATAGAATTATTATCTTCTATAATGTTTCGTTATCTTCAATGATGTGTTTTCTTTAATAATGATTGTTAGGTTTCCCCCGTTAAGACAACATTTCGCCCCACCATATCACCCGCAGCATTTCTTGTTTTGGCCGATACCGATCATTCTTAGAAATAATTGCGGCCTAATCTTTAAATGTTAGTATTAAAATTACTATAGATTGCAATAACGCAGTTTGTTCTATTTTTTTTTACAACTAAACCTTTGAATTTCTAAAATAAAAAAACTCACAGTGGATCACTTGACAAAAAAAAAAAAAAAAAAAACTCTTAGAAACCAGAAAAAAAAAATCTTTTAATAGTTAAACAATGAAAAAACTAGAGTATTTTATATAGAATTTAGCCTGTTTTAAACATGATACTAAAATTTGTTAGTAATTAGTTATAATAACTTTTAGCAAATTGTAAGATAGATTTGGTTTTAAAATGGACCAAAATATGGAAAAAAAAAAAAAAAAATGATTGTCTAGAGTATGGTACAACCACTAGAATAAGAATCGACAAATAACGTATTTAACCTCATATGTTTTCCAGTTTTCATATTTTAACAAGTATAGTTTAAAAGATTTATGAATCATACATCTATATCTATCAGTGTATAATTTAATTATTGTAGGGTTTAGTAAGGCAATGCAGAAGAAGTTCTACTCTACCATAGGCATATATATATTATAACTAACATATGATGATTTATGATTACCGAACCCATCCATCCATCCATCCATTATGCCAAGTGAACTCACAAACAAACAATCACAATTACTGTAACACCACATATGTCAAGGAACGGAACCCAAAAACGATATGATCTGAAAACCAGAAAATAATTCAATGACATCTTCTTCTTCATTCATCATCTGTCCCAAAATATCTGTCTCCAAACTCTCCCATTCCAGGAAGCACACGGAACTCATCATTCAACCCTGTCTCTATCTCTGATGTCACTATCTTTATCCTTGGAAACTGCTTGCACACTACATGCACTCCTTGTGGTGCCTGTTAAAACATTTATCCTTATTACTCAACAACATACTTTCATTGGTTGGTCAACATTGACTTGACTCAGACTTTTTGACTTACAGATATCAAATTCAGGAATATGATGTTCCCCTCTGGTACACCTTTCTTTAAAAGCAAAGAAATTGCCTGAACAGCTGAATTACCTGTCAACACAACAAATTATAATTACTTCCAATTACCACAAAAAAATTCCCACAAATGAGAAAAAAAAAAAAAAAAAAAAAAAAAGTACAAAGCTAACCTGTTCCTAGTATAGGATCCAACAACAACACGTGCCTATCAGATATGTCTTGTGGCAGTTTTTCGTATATTAACTGCGTAATAAAAAATAAAAAATAAAAATTGTTGTTTCAAAATATTATACAAATTTAAATAAGTAACCTTACTTCACTCTCTCTATTCTAACAAACCTGTTGCCCATTGTCACCTTCTCTATGAATAAGAATCTTTCCGATCTTGATACCTTTACAACATGCTCTCAATGCATTTTCCATACTCTCACCACTACAAAGTACAAAACAATCCAAAACTCATAATTTATAAATACAATATCATCTGAAATGATTATGGTTTTGAAGATAGGACAAATACCTTCTAATAACAGAAACACCACATAATCTCTTACAAAAATCTACACCTGTGTATACAGATCCTGCATTTTTTTTTACACAAATCATCAAGTAAATGATAATAATAATAATTTAGGGAATAAATTCAAGGTTGCATGGTAAAAAATTAAGAAAGGCTTACCGGTTGGAGTTATCACCTGCTTTTCTGTAAATGGTAAATGTCCCAAACCATGCTCCACCACCTGATTAAATGGAGTAAAGTTATTCCCAAATAAACATAAAAAAAAATGACATTTCTATCCCTGGAAAATACAACTCACCAAACGGATCAAACGATCTGCATAAAACACAAAATCATGTTTTGTTGTTTGAGCATCACGTATCAGTGTATGCATGCCACGTATCTGCATCACAACAAATATGATATATAACAATGAAGAAAACAAAAAGATGCAAATAAGGTTATATTATTATATATATTTTTTAAGAAAATGGTACCTGAAAAGTTGAGTGAATGACATATAAATTAGGATATATTTTACAAAGATCATGTTGTCCAAGTTTTGTCCGAATATGTTGGACAATTAAATCAATAGCTACATGATTGTCTCCTCCACGAGGGATGATGATGTCAGCATACTTTTTTGTTGGAAGTATGAAGTCATCAAATGCAGGCTTCACAAACTTTGAGTACTGCATTAATATATAAGTTAAACAAACACTTTAATGTTCCACAAAAGAAAATATAAATTTTGGATCTTCAACTTACCTGATCAAGAACCATACCAATATCTCTTCCCTTTTCACCTGTGTCACGCCTAATTCTCCTTGCCAGGCGTACATCAGCATCTGCACTGAAAATAACAATTAAGTAAAAAAAGATAAATCCATTAAAGCATTGAGCATTGAGCTGATGTTATATATATAGAACCTGTATCAACAAAGATCTTCATGTTCATCAAATCACGTACACGAGGATCATGAAAAATCAGTATGCCTTCCAAAATTATCACATCTGAAGGGTTCACCTGCCATTTGTTAAATAAAATATACAAATCAGATACTCAAAAAGCTATAAAAATGACATTTTGAAATGTGTATGTTAAATGAACTAACTAACCCTTCGAGAGATGTTGTTCTTGTAACTTCTGAAGTCATATTTTGGAATATCCACTGCTTTCCACTGCTTCAACATCTCCACAACTGAGAGTAACTTCTCATTATCAAAAGCATCTGGAAAAGTACAATAAGAAGCAAGAAAACAAAACCAGATTAGAAACAAAAAAATATATATTAAGAAAACAGAAAGTTAAAGTAACAAAACTTGCCAGGATGATCAAAGTTGTACTCATGGACCCTTGTAAGTTCTTCAGGAGTCAAATTATGATAGAATGAGTCCTGTCAACAAAACCATAGATAAACCAGCTTTTCTTCAAACAAAATATAGTAAAACAGATCAATTCATATCATAAACCAAAGAACAGATTAACAAGATCCATATCATAAACCAAAGAAAAAGATACCTGATTGACAAGTACTACACGCTGATCATGAAGCTGCTCAATAATCATATCACAAACTGTAGTCTTCCCTGAAGCTGCACCTCCAGCAACACCTGGTTGTTTATCAAAATATTAACTAATTAAAAACATCATGATGAAGCATGAGATCCAGAATTAAGGTAAGATGAATTTACTATACACTAGTATTCTATTAAAATGACAATCTTTGTTTTACCTAAAACATATAAGTAATAAAGTACATTGTGGATGTTTTTCTAGCTACATACATACCAATAATAAAAGGTTGCTTATGCACATTTTCTGTCACTGAAGTTGTTGCCTGCCCTTCTTGTGATTGTGAAGTTCTTGCCTGCATCCCATTCATGTGAAATCCAGAAAAGTGTGCCCCTGATGAAGCCTCTATTAAATACTCCACTGGTTTAGACCCCATTTTTGCAATTACAAACCTGCAGCATTAAGTTGAGCAATCAAAATCTCCAGGTTATAAACTATTATAATAATAGCAAATTAGGAATGTTTCAAAAGAATCATATTCGACCTACACACCCTTGGCAATGGAAATTTGATAACTTTTTTTCTTTTACAAATCATAATATTTCTGGGATTTTAATCCTCAATTAAGAATATATACTGGATCTGTATCAATCAATGCAGTCCATCTTTTTAGCACAAGAAAAATAAACAAAGGACATGTTGAGACAAGTTCCATCCTGTAAACTTGTACAGATCAGACATGGGACCAATTTCATTTGTAAATGATCCATCTTGCTGGATGTAAGCAAGCTGCATGTAATTAAAACTTAAAGCACCCTGATGTATCTTCAAGAATCTTCCCGACTCCATGCTAATCATTGTCATTATTCTAAAGGAACTTAGTCATCAAATGAATACCTAATCTAACGGATCTTAAATCAAGTATAACTCAATTTCATCAACAATCTTTACCGTCGAAATGATCCAGCATCCACCGCCATATGCACAATTAACCAACAATAATTACATTATTCGTGATTTCGAAGGATACAAAACAAGAATCACTCGATAAACCATTCGTTAACAACGTGTCTAATCCGACCATTGCTTTAGGTATATAATGTTGTACAGAGAATAATCAAGCTACTCTCGGGAGTAATCGAAGTTTTAAAACCCAATCTTCGCGACATACAATACGCGAATCATATAAAGTCGACGCTGAATCGCGGATCAAAACATGCAGGGAGCCAACAGAAACATAAAATGCAAGATATGCAAGACGGAGGACCTGAATAGCAAAAACAAACAAGATTCAATAATGTAGGGATTCTTGAATATACCTTGAAAGCTCGATTAGATAAGTTCGGAATTCGAGATTTGCGTTGTTTTTCTCGATTTGTTCTCAAGATTTGATTTGAAACTGCGGCAGGGTAGAGAAGAGACGAATCAAAAACGAAATCAACTCGCTTTCGTACGCCTTATACGGATACATTGAATTTAAAGGGAAGGCTCTGCAGTGTTTGTGAGTGTGAGAATAGGGGAATTGGAAATTAGGGCTTGAAGTTGGATGTAATTACGACGATGAACCTAACGATTTTTTGGATTGCCAAATCGTAACTATCAGTTTGGTGCAGAATTTAGAGAAGTTAAATTTACGTAAACTAAACATCCCCTTCAAAACAAAATTAAAAAAATAAATAAATAAATAAAAATAAAAACAAGAAAACAAAAAATAAAAAATAAAAAAACGTAAAAAGCATAAAACATGACGTGGTGCCTATGGGTGTGGGCCCAGATTATGTTAATCTTCTTTATTTATTTTCACTTTTTCTGAAAATTTAATATTTAATTGAATGTATATTTTAAAGTTTAACCAAAAAAAGTAAGAAGTAGAAGCTTATTAGTTATTACACACCAAAAGTTTATTAAATGAAACGGGTCTCGCTAAAATTAAATAATATTTTAAATTAAATCAACTTTTATATATATTTTTTATTCAGTCATGAATTTTATATTAAATATTGTTATAAAAACTATATTATTTCTGATAATATAGTTCTTTTGTATAAAATGCAAATCATTACATGTAAGATCATATTGCCCATTTATACAAATCTACTACATATTATTAAACCGGTAGGTGTGATAATATAGTTCTTTTGTATAAAACGCTCACACCAGTGTTATTAGGAAAAAGATAAAAAAAAAAATGCGTTATAACATGTTATGGTGGTAATGGGGAGTAACGTGCAGGCTAATAACGCCTGATAACGGGGAGGGGACGGTGTTCACGTGTTATAACACGCAATAACACCCAATAACATCCTTTGTGGCATTGCTCATACCCACCTCTCTTAGATAAAATGGATAATGACTTTAAAGGGTAATATATTTTTTGATTTGTACATATTTAGTCACTGAGTTTTTTTTTCGTCCACATTTACCCCTTCAACTTGTTAAACTGTACACATTCAGTCCTTATGACCGGTTACTCCAGGTTAGTCAGGAAAAATGACTTATTAGAGTAATATATTTCTTATTTTGTATACATTTAGTCCTTAATATTTTTGTACACATTTAGTCTTTATTTTTTTTTTGTTTCAAAATAAGTTATTTTTTGTTTTTGTACCAATTCAATACTTATGAATGATTTATTTAAGGTTTTTCTCATGACATTTAACTTGGGACTATCATTGATGACTGAGACGGTTCTCTTTGGGTGCCAGCAGTGGCACCGACAACCATTGCTTTTTCTATACGCAGTGTAAATTTTTCGATGTTTTTCCTTTTTTCTACTTACCGTCAACACCTACTACCAAATCCTACGTCTGTCCCTGATTGATGAGGTGTTTGGGGCTATTGATGCTTATATTCATCGCGGTCTCGACTGCTTGGTTGCATAGGTCTTGTGGTTTGGCTTAGGTTTTATATTCTGAACGTCGTAACTTCTTCATACGATATCTAATTTTAACGATCTTTATGTCTACGTGTTCGTTTTTTAAGTATGCTATAACTTTCGTTAAGATTACTCCCGTTAAAATCTAATTTGTTTTTACTTACGATTTTATAAAAAAACATCCATAAATACATTCATAAAAAACGCATGGATATAAAGACCGTAATTAAAAAATATATTACTTTTTAACGGGATTAATCTAAACGAAAGTTGTAGTAGACTAAATTATAAATACATAGATATAAAGATCGTTGAAATCCGAGATAGTATGAAAAAATTATGATGTTCAAAACACATGACCTAAACAACCAAGTAGTCAAGATCGCGATGAACATAAGCATCAAAAGCCTAAAACACCTCGTTAATGATTGTTCCATGTAAGATGTTGTGAAAAAAACTTAAAGAAAACATTCATAAGTATTGAATGAGTACAGAAGAAAAAAAAATTGCAACAAAAAAAAATTAAGAACTAAATATATACAAAAATATTAAGGACTAAATGTGTACAAAATGAGAAATATATTATCTTATTAAAACATTTTTACCGGTTAACCTGAAATAACCGGTCATAAGGACTGAATGTATACAGTTTAACAAGTTGAAAGTGTAATGTAAACAAAAAATAAAATCAATGATCAAATATATACAAATCAAAAAATATATTATCATTTTAAATCATTATCCTTAGATAAAAATCTGAAATAAATCAGATTAGTCAATGATTTAAAATAAAACAAAAGATGTTTATCTTTCCTTTTTGAAGTTACGTGAGTGGTTCAATAATTAGTCGGTGTATGAGTCAACTAACGTGGGGTCTGTGTTGATGGTTTTCTTTTCTCGAGGTTTGAAGAAAATATAAAAATCAATCATGTTTGTACGATATTAAGCGATTTATTGAAAAAGAAAAAATCTTGATTGATATTTGATGATTATTAAAAATATTATAAACATGTAAATCTTGTGGACCTCAGAAAAAACATTAGTATTTCTCTTCAAAGCAAGTAAATTTGTAGGTGTTAGTGGGATTGATATAAAATATTTTTTTAATTAATATTTTATAATAAATTGTATGTTAAATATGATTGAAAAGATAATTGATGGTATAATTACAGGGAAAATATCATATAATAACTTTGCTTTTAGTCGGTTAATTATGTTTTTTTTTTTTTTTTTTTTTTTTTTTTTTTTTTTTTCACAACAGACCCTTCTAATTTTTACTGTACATGTCAATTTATTATTGTTAATTTTAACGGTTCATCTGTTAACCAGTTAATCTAAATTAAATGAATGTGTGACAACACAAACCTTTTTCTGTTAACGTTAGTCTGATTCGTTACTAAATTTTGAATTTTTATTTAGTTCCGTCAAATTCTTATGGTTTGGAAATTCATTGAAGTTATATAATTAAATTTTATATAAGAGTCTAAACCAAAATCACACGAAAACCCAAATTTCTTGAAAATCAGCAAATCCGGTCTGATTGGTGTTCACGACCGTGAACCCGATCACACCGATCACGATCGTAAACCGTTCACGGCTGGGTGGACCCCACCACCAAACCATGAACTCAGCCTATATATATATATATATATATATATATATATATATATATATATATATATATATATATATATATGTGTGTGTGTGTGTGTGTGTGTGTGTGTGTGTGTGTGTGTGTGTGTGTGTGTGTGTGTGTGTGTGTGTGTGTGTGTGTTATTATCCCTCGTTTACACTTTTTTAGCCGAAAACTTGTTATTTCTCTCTCTACTCTTCCAACCGCAAACTTAAAATTTCTCCATTTTCTTCCGAAAATCATCAAAAATAACCTTTGAGTGTTGTTCTGGAGCCTCTAAAACGCGTTTTTCACTGATTCAGCAAACCTCTGTTGAAGGGTGTACGGCCGTGAACCCTTCAGATCTTCAAATCTTCAAGGGTCGAAATTTGTTCACGGCCGCAAACCATTCGAGGACCGTGAACCCTTCAAACCCATACTAAGAATCGTTCACGGACGTGAATCGTGTACGGCCGTGAACACTTTCCAGCCATGAACACTGTCCAACAGTGAACACTTTGGAAACCAAAAACCCTTCATTCACTTCATCAGTGTCGGTAACATTCCTTAACCAAAAACAAGTGTTTTCCAACACTATAATTAATGGATTCGCTAATTAAATGCATACATGTGTTTAATTATTATTAGGATTCCGTTAAATCCACGTTCAGCAACTCGAGGGTTCTCATTCCAGTTTCACAGTCCGACACTTTCACGCAACCATCAGTGAGCTCATACCCCTACGCTTTTACTATTTTTAATGTTTTCAGGGGGAGAATACAAGCCCAACACAAATGATTTTTGTAAACTTAAACCAAAGAATTTTAACAGGTTTAAAACTTATGTAATTGATACAACCAAAAAAATTCGTATTTTATAAAACATTTGGATATTTTATCCCTTTCGTAGCATGCTGAGCATAAGGGACGTTCAACTTACAGCCAAAATTGCATAGTTTTCAGATCAATACATGAACCAAGTACGTAACATACATGCAGACTATAATAGGTATAGTTTGGGATTACAATGCACAGTTTTTACAAATTCAGAGCTTATACATTAACGAACATATAAACTATAACAGACTTAGTTTATGATATACATTAGTACTTTCGGATTTCAAGAGTACTACGCTAAATAATTATTTAAGTATAATTATTATTACTCTACAAGGTATACAAAAGGATTCAAATACAAGAGAACAATACAAACTACACATAAACTAGTTAATACAGGATTGTGAGACACCTCTTAAATTGTACCCTCCGGGGTACATAATAAATCCTATCATTTAGTGTAACCATAGTCTCCTGGAAAGAAAGCGTGAGATTTGTGAATAGATCTATTCGGGACTGACAATCCTACACCTAAACTGCTAGCTACAGTTAGGCAAGCATGCCTGGGGTGACAAATATCATACCGTCTGACGCCTGAAGAACGTCGCAGAGGTCATCAGTCATATCAAGCATGGTTATACGACTCACAATAGTATAAACTAACATCTGTTTATGGGATTTCATTCTTCATTAGTTTATTTTAATTAAAAAACTACTATACATTACAGTAGAGGATTCCAGAGGATACAATACATGGTCTTATTTTAAGTAATGAAACTACTATACATACTGGTGGTAACCAGGGTTTTCAAACAGAACATTCTATGCATTAGTGGTGATAACTAGGGTTTTCATACAAAGAGTTTTTCATTCAAAACAACGATATACAATACAACTGGTAATAACCATGCATACAAACTAATACATTATACACTACTACAGAACACAGTAACAAACATATATGTTAGAAAATATTTGATTTTCTTGGGAAGCATACAAACATTTTTACAGATTGACTAACAGGTTTTCATTACAAAAACATTTTTATGAACTCACCAGCTTTATGCTGATACTCTTTTAAAAATCGCTTGTATTCTCAGGAAATCAGTAAGCAGGAACTCCCACAGGCTTTTGAGAAGACGGAGCATACAGAGTCACGTCTATTATACTTTGTTATACTTTTGATGTATACAAACTATGTATCAAACAAATGTAAATACCTATATTTCAATGTAATGGTTGTGCTTACTTTGATTACTATGATGCAATTGTTATGATATTGTACATGATGTCCTCCACCCCCCGAACGTTTTCGCCGTTTCGGTTTAGGGGTGTGACAGATTGGTATCAGAGTTATTGTTTGTAGTGAACTAAGTATACCGAACCTTACATGGTATACAACTATAAACGCTAAGGGCCGAAGTGCTTTGAACTAAAAATTATACTTTTTAAAATATAAGTATCTTATATGAAGTATACAAATATATATATACATACCAGAAACAATATCACAAGTAGAACAAAATAAAAGTATTTGGATGTTGGACACTGCAGTTAAATCTGGATAGTTATGTAATCATGTATGGAATCAATATAACCTGATCAACTATATGTATTTGAGACACGACCAACATGTGTTTGGGAGTGACTATGGTTTTGCAACACGCCTAAAACTTACCAAGCTATATACAACAAGAGATCAATAGAATAGAACATACAACTTAAAATACTGTAGAAGTATTTTATCTAGAGTCGACCTTAGTGTAGAGATTTATTCCAAGTGTTGCTACTTATTTCTTTACTAGCGATATTTACTTGTATTGGTAGCTTTTCTTTGTATATCGCTTAGTAGAACACTTTATCTATCAGGTTGAGATATGTCTTGTTCCATATCACTTGATTCTAAATCCTGTGGGACTTACCATCCTCTTGTTCATGATTCTTTTAGAATAAGATACCTCTGAGGAAGAGACCCAACAGAAAGAACAACAATCCCCCGACAAATCCAACACCGCCACCTCCTTAGTACAACCCACTGTCTTCTAAGCATCTGTGACAGCCGCCGTGGCTGCTGTAATGTCCCAGATCAACGCCAGCGGTACAAGTGGGGCGGGTAGTGGTGCCCCTAAATCTAATCTCGGTGACATCCATGGTCACACCAGGGAATGTACATACAAAGATTTTTCAAACGCTAAGTCGCGGTCTTTCGATGGCACTGGAGATGTCATTACCCTGACTCGATGGTTCAAGAAAATAGAGTCGATATTTTAGATATGTGCTTTCCCTGAATCCATCAATGTGAAGTTTGCAGCGTGCACCTTCACCGACAGAGCACTAACTTGGTGGAATGGTCAAGTCAAATCCTTAACTCTTCCGGTGGCTAATGTCATGAGTTGGGAGGAACTGAAAGATCTAATGCTTGTTGAGTACTGCTCACGAGGCGAGATGCATAAGCTAGAGGAGGAGCTCTGGAACTTAAAGATGAAAGTGTAACACCTGTTATGTTTTCTTCAGTATATGTATTTTTCTCTAGGACTCAACGAGTTGGAGGATCAACTCGTCGAGTATGGACGTGGCTGCGAACATTTTAAGTGACCAAGTCGACGAGTCGAGAGACTGACTCAACGAGTAGGTGCTGGTTAAGTGAAACCCTAAACTTAACTCAGCCTCCCTTGTCCCTAACACTCTCTTGAAAGATTCATATCGAACCCTAGTTGTTTGTGTGTGAGTTTAGGCCATTTTTGGTGTTCTTGTGTGGATTGTAAAGCTTGGAAGGAAGAAAGGAGCTTGTAAATCGAGTTGGGGCTTGTAGATCTGGAGATCTTACTTCATTTTCAGCAGCTTCAAGGTATAATGCCCATGTCTTGACTCATCTATGTCTTTATTCATCTTCAACTTGGGATCTCCATGGATTTCTAAGTCATTTTTCGGATTTGGAAGTGTTGAGTGAGTTTTGACTTCAGATCTGGGCCTTAAGAGGGCCTCTTCCAAAGTTAGGGCCATGAGAGCCCCATGCACATTGTAGGACACTTTATATGGATTCTTGAGCTAAAAACCCCATGCATGTACATCAAGTTTGGAACTTTACGTATAAAATGGACATTAGGAGGCCAGATCTATGGTTTTGGTGTGTTAGACCTCATTTAAATCGACTGTATGGAATTGGTCGAGGTTGAACTCGGTGAGTTGTTCTTGGCACTCAACGAGTTGGTGACCGTTGTGCACCACACCCTTTCGGTGAATGGTTAAGTGTTAGGAAGGAAGTCACTTGTGGGTTTAGACACGAAAAGGGACCTGGAAGCCATGGGACTCGGCGAGTGGTATGATCAGACTCAGCGAGTCCATAGTAATCTCCCAATCTTTGAAGATGGACTCGACGAGTTGTTCATACAACTCGGCGAGTCATAGACTGGACAAGTTCTTACGTTGGAAATGAACTCGACGAGTTCAAGAAGGAACTCGACGAGTTGGATGAATATGGTCCCGATGTTATGATTGAAGGAGAACCCATCAAGTTTTTGCTAGACTCGACGAGTGGAGTCGGGGTTTTGTGTGGGATTAGAGAAGCATGGGCTCGATGAGTTGGTAGGCCAACTCGGCGAGTCGGGTCAACTGAATGTTGACTTTGAGTGAACTTGGACTAACCCTGTTTAGGGTTATATGTGATGTGTGTTGACTTGAAGGTTGTCGTGTAGGGATCGAGGAGTCGTAGGGAGTCGACTTGTGCGCCGAGGATAGTTCAGACACTGCACGATATTGAGGTGAGTTACCTACCAGTAGGGGTGGGTCTAAGGCCACAATGTCGGCCCACCAAAAAGGGGTATTTTGAAGATAATGGTCTTTGTGATAATTATCTTGGTCTGGTTATGTGTTGGTTATGAGTTTTATCTAGGTAGTATGTTATGTGTATGGTAGGGATTAGTTTCTCTGATAATGGTCCTTAGGACCCAAGGGTAGGTCAGTACCTGGATATGCCTGACTGTATGCTTATATATGTTGATTGTATGCTAGTAGTAGGGGTGAAATAGTCCCCAGTTACTGGTTGAAAGATACCGATGTTGATTCCCATTTGAAAGATACCGATGATGGTTACTGGTTGAAAGATACCGATGAAGGTTACCGGTTGAAAGATACCGATGAAGGTTACCGGTTGAAAGATACTGACGATATTGTATGGTATGTGGTATCAAGGGGGAACTCACTAAGCTTTGTGCTTACAGTTTTGGTTTTGGTTTCAGGTACCTCTTCATTGAAGGGGAAAGAGCCGACGGTGTAGCAGCGCATCACACACACACATGTTTCCGCAAGAAGTTTTGTTTGGGACTGTACTCTGATTTTTCAATACTTATGATGTTATGGTTTGAAATACAACATCATGATTTTGTAATGGATGTTTTATTGAAAATGTTTTGGTAAAATGTTTGTTAAATGCGTTAATTCAAAAACGAAATTTTTGGCCTTGAAAATTGGGTTGTTACAGAAAGGCTCCGACATTACTGCATACACTGATAGATTCAGTGATCTTGGTCTTCTCTTCCCAGGAATGGTCACCCCGGAGAGTAAGAAAGTAGAAAGATTCATATGGGGATTGATACCCCCAAATCAGAGGAATGTCCTGGCTGCAAATCCGCTAACTTTTGACAGTGCCAAACGGTTGGCATAGACTTTGATTGACCATGGAGATTTCCCACAAACCACCCAAGGAGAGCGGTGGGAAGAAGTTTTGGAACAAGCGCAAGGGAAAGTCTTCGCAGGAGCCCTCCAAGAAGCAGCAAGCAGTTCATGCCACTACTACTCTTGTCGCTACCCCTACAACCCAAGCACCTGAAAGTAGATATGTTGGAACCATCCCATGGTGTGACAAGTGTAACTTCTACCATCACGAGCCATGCTGTGAAATGTTGTACAACAACTATGGCAAGAAGGGGCACACAACTCGTTTTTGCAAGACACAAGTCCAACCAACCAATCAGGTTCATGGAGCTAGAGTTAGCCAAGCCTGTTATGATTGTGGTGAGACTGGGCATTACAAGAGGAATTGCCCAAAGGTAGCAGCTGGCAACACGTGAAAAGTGTTAGCTATGGGCCAGGAGGAAGCTATCATTGATCCCACCGTAGTTTCAGGTACGTTCCTCCTCGACAACTCTTATGCATGCATTTTTTTTATAGTGGTGCAGAGAGAAGTGTTATTCATGCATTCAAGCATCTACTCAAGCATAAATCCCAACCCCTAATTGAAACGTTTATCGTCGAGATGGATAACGGTAAGAAAGAGAGAACTGACGACGTATTCAGAGCCTGTACCCTTACCCTAAATGATTATTCATTTCCCATCGATCTTATGTTGGTCTCCATTAAAAGCTTCGATTTCATTATCGGCATGGACTGGTTAAGTCTCCATCGTGCCGATATCCTTTGTTTCGAGAAAACCATTCGACTCAAAGCCCGAAAATATCTGCGTAAAGAGTGTCAAGCGTTCCTAGCCTATGTCATTAATGAAAAGCAGGAAGTTAAAGATCTCGAGAGCATCCCCAAAGTCTGCAACTTTCCTGATATCTTTCCTGAAGATCTTCCCGAGATCCCTCCCGAACGTCAAGTCGAGTTTCGAATCAACTTAATCCCCGGAGCTACAAATCCCCTTACCGTCTAGCGCCAGCAGAAATGCAAGAGTTATCCAGCCAACTCAATGAACTACTCAACAAAGGATTCACTATACCGAGCTTCTCACCCTGGGGATCCCCGATCTTATTTGTGAAAAAGAAGGATGGATCCTTTCGGATGTGTATAGATTATCGTGAACTAAACAAGCTCACCATCAAGAATCGTTATCCTCTTCCCCGAATCGACGACCTCTTTGATCAACTGCAAGGAGCCAGTTACTTCTTAAATATAGACCAAAGATCAGGGTACCATCAGTTGCGAGTCCATGAGGGTGATATTCCTAAGACAACATTTCGGACTCGGTATGGTCACTACGAGTTTGTAGTTATGCCCTTTGGTCTGACCAACGCACCGGAGGTATTCATGGATCTGATGAATTGGGTGTGCCGCCCCTTCCTAGACAAGTTCATGATAGTATTCATTGATGATATACTTGTCTATTCCCGAAGCAAGGAAGACCATAGACAACACTTGAGGCTAGTGCTAAAAACATTGCAGGCGGAGAAACTGTATGCAAAATTCTCTAAGTGCGAAATCAGAAAAGTAACTTTCCTAAACGAAATAAAGATCGAGCGATTTTTAGCCGACGCAACCTAAACGAAAGTTGAAGATCTCAACAAGAGTATTGCAATGGTAAAAAGACAGACGAAAAAGGACATCCGATGGAGGAGTTATGGATTTTTCACGGAATTTATCAGTCCCGACCTATTAAAAATATATTATTAAAAATAAAGTCCAAACTAGCCGACAGAGTCTAAATGAAAGTTGTAGAGTACAGTCTCACTTTCGCGTGGATATAAAGAACGCGAAAATCAGAGCTCGTACGCGAAAGTTACGTAGTTTAGAAGTTTGAAAAATCAAATTATGCCCAGCGTAGTTTGATGTACGCCCAACACGCGTACTCAGGCGCAGAGCCTTGTCCCATTGGCTAGCAGGTTCTCCTATCGGCTAGACCCGAGTCGTAAGTGCTGACGACTCCGGAGTATGCCCCGCGTACTCCTAGAGTACGCCTAGTGTACAGGGTGCTCCAGCACTATATAAAGAGTACATGAGCTTCGGGTTTTTGGCACACAACCTCAAACTCTCTCTCACTTTTACACTCTTTTAAGCTCTCAATACTACCCCGACACCCCGGTTCCATATCCAAGCCTAGACGGAGGTCTTACACTCCTGAGATTCCCGAGAAACCCAAAGAATCAGCCTTCCCCAGTCGAAGTTCTACTCGATTCTCGTCTCACTCTCTTCAAACTAATCAGGTGAGTTTATACCCCCATCTCTACGCTTTTAAATACTTTTGAAATGCTTTTAATACCATACGGGGGAGAATACAAGTAAAAAAACAGTTTTACTCACATGAAAACACCAATCTTTTGTTGTACATTGCATTATGTTTTTCTAACTATCAAATGAATTAGTTAACATGTAAACATATTACACTACCTTAACTTTTTGGGATACAACATGATTTATAAATAAAATATGTTTTATTTATAAATACGTATACGATTTCATACCAAAAGCAAACGTTTCAACTACAACATTTTATATTCATGGGAATATACACATTACTACTATGGTTTTGTCAATACTATGGAAAAACGATGGACTTTACGGAAACAAACATACACATAGTAATGCATGACTTAATTTAGAATCAGTGAGACAACATCTTCACTATACCTATCGAGGTACTACCGTAAGTCCTGTCTTATAACCAGAATCTCCCGTACGTAGAACGTGGCAAGTGTGTATAGATCTATACGGGACTAATGATCCCGCACCCTGACTGCTAGCTACAGTCCGCGGGGTGACAAGTGTCATAATATTTCGACGCCTGAAGAACGTCACTGCAGGAAAAACATGATAGTGTGGTTATGAGAACTCACCGAATATACAATTATTATGGTATTATGTTTTTACGGGAAAAGTAATATTTCATTTTACTTTTACGTACCACTACAATCTTCTTATAGTTTTATTTTTATAATAAGATTATACAACAACGTTTTTAGCATGGTATAGTGCTTACTTTTTACATTCTTGGGCATTTGAGACTGCATTTACCCTTTTAGGAACATAAGGGATTTTCCTGGTTCAATACATACATTTCATACACGAAACGATTTACTACACTACTTCTAAGAAAGTATCGGATTTTCTAGAATTACATACACGAACTTTCGAATGGCATACATTTACTCAAATCACTACTTATGAACTCACCAACTAAATTGTTGACACTTTTTCTTTGAAATAACTTGTGTTCTCAGGGAACCACTAAGGCAGGTTGTCAGCATCTTTTGAAGACTAACGCGATGGCGTTATTTATATATTTTTTAACATGATTTTGTATTCAACTTTTGAACCTGTAATTGATACAATCATGTAAACTTTTCAATATATTTAATATGGTGGTGTGTACTTTCTTTCTATACAATTGTTGTGATACCGGACAAGACGTACTCTGCCTCCGAACGTTTCCGCCGTTTAGGTTTGGGGATGTGATCTCACACCCCGAAAACCGAAGGCGGAAACATTTCCGGGGTTGACTCCACGTTGAGTATCAAATCCAATGCACATAGTAAGTAAAGAAAAACAACCATTACATTACATAAGAAAAGTTTTACAGTTGTTTCAAAAGTAAAGTTTGTACAGTTGTGATACATAGTATATATAGACAAAATGAAACGGGTCTTCATGTACTCCGTCTTCTGATCAAAAAGGAATCTTCGGGTACCTGTTCTAACGCTGACCTGAGAACACAAGCGGTTTGAAAATCAGCATAAAGCTGGTGAGTTCATAAGCGGTTTTTGTTTGTGAAAATGTTTCAAGTTTCCTTTATGTTTCTAAAATGTTATGTACACCAAGAAAATCCCGTATTTTCTTAATAGTTGGTTATTGTTTCACAATGTAAAGTATAGTAAGTTTGTACACTGAAAAACATGCCTGCTCAAGTGAAAATGTATAGTTGATTATCTGACTTGTTAAACTGTTCTGTTTACTTATCATGTGTTACCAGGAAAGTCCCATACTTTCCTTATTGTATTTTACCAATTGTAAAAGATGTAATGTTATCCAGTTTGTTACTCTTTTTGATATGTAAGTATTACCCAGGAAAGCCCCATGCTTTCCTGCATGTTGGTTTCTAATGTGAACGATGTTAAAGATGTAAAAGATGTAAACGTGATTAGGTTCCATGTTTTCCCCAGGAAAGTCCCGTACTTTCCTGAATGTTAGTTACAATACGTGAAAGATGTAAAAAGATGTAAAAGATGTAAAAAGTGGTTCATTATTACTATAAGTAAATCTCTGTTATCCTAATTGCGAGTTCCATAACCATACAATAGACTGAAACCTGTGGCAATAAGTAGTCCACATACTTATGACTTTCGTCACCTTTGAACCATTTCGGTTCGGCTGTAGCTAGCAGCCAGGTGTGGGGTAGTCAGCCCCGTATAGATCTATACACTCAAGTCACGCTCTCTAAATACCAGAGATTCTGGTTATGGGTGTAGTCCTCCACTCGCGTATCTCGGTGGAGTGTTCTCCGAGGACGTGTCTCCAATCATACAGGATTAACAAATTTACTAGTAATAATATGATAGTCCTCCACTCACATATATGTGTGGAGTGTTACCGAGGACAAAAATAGTGTACAGTTATTATTCAAATGTTTAATGTTATGCTTTTAACTGATAAAATATGGAAATCCATTTGTGAAATATATGAATAAAACATAACAGTTTAAAGACCTATTTCACAAATATATGTTACGTGATCTGCATGTTCAATTGGTTATCAGTTATGGTAATCAGTAATAAAAGCATATGAAATATGAAACACACATTTGAAAACATGTTTTGAGTACAAGAATTCCCTTGTACTTTGCTTGTGTTCCCCCCTGAAAACAGTGAAAACAATGAAAAAGGGTAGGGGTATGAACTCACCGGACTCGGAAATACGTCGGTTTTGGATACTAGACGTTGGTTCGGGGTTTGATTACTCGCGATATCCCTATGTAAAATGAAATAATGTCCATACATATACAATTAGGGATACATTCACTAATCATATGGAACATTACACTCCAACGAGGTTAACCACCTCAAAACGAGCGTTTGGAGTGACCTGGGTGACATCTTCGGACGTGTAATGGCACTAGGGACTTGGGACTTGAGTTTACTCCCCAAGAGTAAACATTTTAAGGAGTTTATAGCCATTGAACACACACATACATGAGTTTACGGTCGTAAACTCATGTGGGTGTGATTTTGGGTGTTTAATGGCTTAAATGGACATGGGGATTGTTGGAATGGATTTCTAAAATGCCTTGGAATGAATTGTATGAAATTTTAACACTTAAATGGGAGTTTACGGCCACACCATAAGAGTTTACGGCCGTAAACTCACCTATGGCCAAGGAAAATTGATTTGAGCTTCAAAGGACAATCACATGTGATTCTAGTTAATTTTCCAAGCCTTGTTATGAATTTAGAACATCATTTAACACACTTTTTGGAGTTTACGGCCTAGACGCATGTTCTAAGGCCGTAAAATCTATTATACCCATGAAAAGTTAGTTTTTGATGCTTAAAAACAATCACATGTGATTCTAGAAATTTATGCAAGCCATTTGAGTGTATTTGATGCATCATTTAACAAGTTTTATGAGTTTACGGCCAAGGGTATGTTCCTAGGCCGTAAACTCCTATAAATGACATTTTTGATGTGTTTAAAACCCTTAAACTATTTTTAGATGCATCTAGATTTTACCACAAGGCCATTGGTTGAGTTTCAAGGCATTTGGACATGTTTTAAGGCACTAAATCCCCATTTAAGTGGAGTTTACGGCCCAAGAATGTGTCTTGGCCATAAACTCACTTTTGTCCCCCAAAAGTCATGTTTAAAGTGTTCCAAGTCTAGATTAGCAAGCCTTAAGGTCATATCTAAGTCCCAACTATGATTTGGAAGGGTTATTTGGCTCAAAAACCCCATGAAGATGAGTTTACGGCCCAAGCTTATGCCTTGGCCGTAAACTCCTTCAAATGGCTCAAAATCAATGTTTTAAATGTTATAAGTCCTTTCCATTAAGTCATTAAGCCATATCTAATGTCCAACATTGCTTAGGAGGGGTTTTAGGGCTTAAAAACCCATGTTATATGAGTTTACGGCCCAAGCTTGTTCCTTGGCTGTAAACTCATGTTCTTGGTCCCAAAACATAATTTAAACATCAATTTGAAGGCTAAAGAGGTTGAATAACAAGTTAGGGGTGTTACCTCTTTGATTGGAAGCCTTAAATCTTAGTTTTGGACCTTTGAATTTGGATGAGGAGAGAGGTTGGAAGAGTTAAATGAGAAATTGGCCAAAGGCTTCAAATGGAGGCTTAAACACGTTTATAAAGGTTCTAAAACCTGAACACGGTGGAATTCTACCCGATACCGGCGTTAGACGAGGCTTTTGGTCGTACCCGATTGAGTTGCCGTAACCCGATACGGTAATTTCTAGAATTATTCCGATCACTAAAGTTGGGTGTTAAAATGATTTCTAAATGTATTAAGACACCCATTAAGTCATTTTAAATACGTACAAGTTAATGACTTAATTAAACGGAAGATCGAAAATCGAATTTGGAAACGACGATTGGTTGCGTGGATTGTACTACTAAAGAGTTACAAGAAATGATACGGAAATTTTGGGTTGTTACATTATCCCCCCGTTAAAGGGAATTTTGTCCCGAAATTCAAAGTTTAAAACACCATACAAGATACAAATCATGGATCAAGAAAGAGTTGTGGATACTTCTGTTTCATTGAATCTTCCCGTTCCCAAGTGAATTTCGGTCCCCGCTTGGCATTCCAGCGAACCTTCACTAACGGGATGCGACTTTGTTTTGTACGTTTGACTTCTCGATCCATGATTTCGATCGGTTCCTCCACAAAGTTGAGGTTTTCATTATCTCGATCTCGTCTAAGGGAATTGTTAGGGTTTCATCGGATAGGCACTTTTTGAGATTTGAAACATGGAAGATAGGATGAATGTTACTAAGTTCGTGAGGTAAATGAAGTTTATAGGCAACTGGACCGATCCTGGAGATGATCTCAAAGGGTCCAATGTACCTTGCATTAAGTTTCCCACGCTTACCAAAGCGTACAGTGCCTTTCCAGGGCGAGACTTTTAACAGGACACGGTCTCCAACCTGGAATTCTAGTGGTCTTCGACGATTATCAGCGTAACTCTTTTGACGATCACGTGAAGCTTTCAATCGGTTACGGATTTGAATGATCTTTTCGGTGGTTTCGCGGATGATTTCAGGACCAGTGAGAGCACTGTCGGGGACTCGACTCCTGGCTAACTGTGTATCCCTCACCTCGGCCCAGCACAGAGGGGATCTGCACTTACGACCGTATAGGGCTTCGAACGAAGCAGCCCTAATGCTGGTGTGGTAAATGTTGTTGTATGAGAATTTGATCAAAGATAGATGTGTGTCCCACGACTTTCCAAAGTCAATGACACATGCCCTAAGCATGTCCTCCAGGGTTTGGATTGTTCTCTCACTCTGTCCATCGGTCTGAGGATGATACGCTGTGCTCATATCTAGTTTGGTTCCAAGGGCTTTCTGAAGGGATTGCTAGAATCTGGAGGTAAACCTGCTATCTCGATCAGAGATAATGGATACAGGTACACCGTGTAGACGTACTACCTCCTGAATGTAGATTCGCGCGAGTCTTTCCATCTTATATGATTCTTTGATTGGAATGAAGTGAGCGGATTTTGTTAAACGATTGACAATTACCCAGATGGTATCGTATCCACTAGAACACTTGAGTAGTTTGGTGATGAAGTCCATGGTAATCATCTCCCATTTCCACTCGGGGATCTCGGGTTGTTGGAGTAGACCTGAGGGTTTCTGATGTTCGACTTTAACTTTGGCGCAAGTCAGACACTTGCCCACGTATGTAGCTATCTCAGATTTCATGTTTGGCCACCAGTATTGTTTCTTAAGATCCAGGTACATCTTGTCCGAACCCGGGTGAACAGAGTATTTGGTTATGTGCGCTTCTTCCATGACTATTTCCCTGAATCCTCCGGACTTGGGAATCCATATTCGATCCATGAAACAGTGAACTCCGTCACCTCTGGTCTCAAGTTTCTTTTCCATTCCTCTCAAGGCTTCATTTGACATGTTCTCGGGTTTGAGGGCTGTTAACTGGGCTTCTCGGATTTTCATGGGTAAGTTGGAATGGATGGTCATCGTCTGGTTCTTCACTTTGTGGCCTTCACTATCCTTTCAGCTAAGGGCATCGGCTACTACATTGGCCTTGCCGGGGTGGTAATGGATTTCACACTCATAATCTATGAGTAATTCTACCCATCTTCGTTGCCTCATGTTTAAGTCTTTCTGATTAAAGATGTGCTGCAGGCTCTTGTGATCAGTGAAGATCGTGCACTTGGTTCCGTAGAGATAATGTCTCCAAATCTTCAATGCAAATACTACTGCTCGTAGTTCCAAGTCATGTGTAGTGTAGTTGACCTCGTGTGCTTTCAGTTGTCTAGAGGCGTAGGCAATCACCTTTCCTCTTTGCATAAGCACACAGCCTAAACCTTGATTAGACGCATCGCAGTAGACAACGAAGTCCTCTGTCCCTTCGGGCAGAGACAGAACAGGTGCGCTGCATAAGGCTCTCTTCAACGTTTGGAATGCAGTTTCTTGTTTATCACTGCAACAAAAGGGTACACCTTTCTGTGTTAGAGTGGTTAAAGGTTTGGCGATTTTGGGAAAGTTCTGAATGAATCGTCGATAGTAGCCGGCGAGACCCAAGAATTGACGAATTTCTGTGGGTGTTTTCGGTGCCGACCAATTCTCTATCGCTTTAATCTTGGAAGGATCTACATGAATACCCTCCTCGCTTACCACGTGACCGAGGAAAGTTACCTTCTGTATCCAGAATTCACACTTGGAAAGTTTCGCGTATAGCTTTTCGGATCTAAGGGTCTCCAACACTAGTCTCAAGTGTTGCTTGTGGTCTTCTTCGCTTCGGGAGTAGACGAGGATGTCGTCAATGAACACGATGATGAATTTGTCTAAGAAAGGATGGCACACTCGGTTCATCAGGTCCATGAACACAGCCGGTGCATTGGTTAGACCAAAGGGCATCACTACGAACTCGTAGTGTCCATACCGAGTCCTAAAAGCTGTTTTGGAAACATCATTTTCCTGGACTCGTAACTGATGGTACCCTGACCGAAGGTCTATCTTTGAAAAGTAACTGGCTCCCTGGAGTTGATCAAAGAGGTCGTCTATTCGTGGAAGAGGATATCGGTTCTTAACGGTTAACTTGTTCAGTTCACGATAGTCGATACACATCCGAAAGGATCCATCTTTCTTCTTGACAAACAGAACCGGAGCTCTCCAGGGTGAGGAACTCGGTCTAATGAATCCTTTACTGAGCAACTCATTGAGTTGACTGGATAACTCCTGCATTTCTGCCGGAGCTAAGCGATACGGAGACTTTGCTATGGGGGTAGCTCCAGGAATTAGGTCAATACGGAACTCGACCTGACGTTCGGGAGGAATTCCTGGAAGTTCTTCGGGAAACACATCTGGAAAGTTACAGACTTCGGGGATGCTCGCGAGGTCTCTAACTTCTTGTTTCTCGTTGATCACATGGGCTAAGAATGTAACGCACTCCTTCCGTAGGAGCTTTTGAGCTTTGATGCAAGAAATGATATGAAGATTGGAACTGGGTTTATCGCCATAGATTACGAGAGTTTGATCCGATGGAAGATTGAGACGAATGGCTTTTTCGTAACAAAGAATATCAGCATGATTGGGACTTAACCAATCCATGTCGATGATAACATCAAAGCTCTTAATGGAAACGGGCATGAGATCTATAGGAAATGAGTGATCATTTAAGGTAAGCGTACAACCAATGAATACATCGTTAGCGCTTTCTTTCTCACCGTTAGCCATCTCGACGGTAAATGTTTCAGTTAGTGGTTGAGGATTAGGTTTTAGATTATGTTTGAATGTATGACTAACAAAACTCCTTTCAACACCCGAATCGAAAAGAATACTAGCATATGAGTTGTCGAGAAGGAACGTACCCCAAAACAACAGTGGGATCAGCGACTGCTTCCTCCCGTCCCATGGTTAGAATCCTTCCAGTGTTATCAGCAGTTGACGTCTTGGGACAGTTCCTTTTAAAATGTCCAACTTCTCCACAATTGTAGCAGGCTTGACTAACACCTGCTCCAGATGATTGGTTGGCTGATTGGGTAGGAGTTTTGCAGAATCGAACTGTGTGCCCTTTCTTACCACAGTTGGTACAGGATAGTTCTCGGCAAGGACCAGGATGATGATGGTATTTGAACTTGTCACAGAGAGGAAGATTTCCAGCATATTTACTGGTAGGAGTTGGAGCTGTGGATCCCATGACAGAAGCAGCAACAACAGGGGTAGTAGTAGCAGCATAGACTGCTACCGTCTGCTGTTTCTTGGAAGATGCTTGAGAAGATTGACCCTTCTTCTTCTTCCAGAATTTTCTCTTTTCGCCACTCCTTTGAGTCGGCTCAGAAGTGGTAGTGATTTCCTTAACGTCGTCGTTGTGATCAATCAGAATTTGAGCTAAAGTCTTAGCACTATCATAGGTATCCGAACGAGCAGCTAAAACATGAATCTTTGTCGGTTGAGATAACCCCCAAACGAACCTTTCGATCTTTTTGTTCTCAGGAGTGACTAATCCCGGGCAAAGAAGTGCGAGATCATCAAATCGGGAAGTATATGCAGCAATGTCGGAACCTTTCATCTTCAGGTTCCAGAGCTCGTGCTCTAATTTCTGCATTTCACCACGGGGGCAGTATTCGGCAATGAGGAGTTCTTTCATGGCTTCCCAGCCCATGGCATTGGCTACTGGTAAGGTCAGAGATTTGACTCGGCCATTCCACCAAGTCAAGGCTTTATCAGCGAAGGTACAGGCCGCGAATTTAACTTTATCAGATTCCGCACAAGCACAGATTTCAAAGATGGACTCGATTTTCTCGAACCATCGAGATAAGGAAATGACACCTCCAGCGCCATTGAAGGATGTTGGTTTTGCGTTCATGAAATCTTTGTAGGAACCCCCTCTTTGGTGTCCCTGGCTAACCTCGGGGTTTTGAGATTAACGACCACCTCCTGAATCACTAGGGTTCATTTGTGACATAGCTGCTACTATTGTAGCTGTCATCATCGTCTGGAGCGATGCTAGGTCAAACTAGGGAGGAGGTGGCGGCGAAGAAGGATTGTTGTTGTTCTTTGAGCTAGGTCTCTTTCGGGGAGGCATCTTGATCTAATAAGATCAAGAAAGAGAGGATGGTAAGTCCTCTACATTGAATCGATAGATATGGCAGTTATATGATTCGAATAAGCGATAAAGCAGGAAAGAGTTATCGAACAGATAATTTATCGCTAAGAATAATCACAGAAAGCCACTCGAATAAGGATTACTACAGAGGATTGGGATCGAGAAATACTCCCATAGTATTTCATGAATTGATTTCGACAATGGTTCGATGTTTGGGATAATAGGGTAAGTTTTAGGCATGCCGCATACCACAGTCACTCCCAAGCACATGTTGGCCGTGTCTCGAATGAATATAGTTGGCCAGACTATATTGACCCTAGACACGACTACATAACTGCCCAGGTTTAACCATAGCACACAACACCCAATTACTTATGTTCTTTTCTAATTGTGGTTACGGATGACGACGGTTCGGTATACTTGTATACTTTTGAAAATACTTGTAGTTTGAAGATACTTTTAATTCAGAGCACTTAGGCCCTTTAGTGTTTATAGTTTTATACCATGTAAGGTTCGGTATACTTCATTCACTATAAATAAGGGCTCTGATACCAATCTGTCACACCCCGAAAACCGAAGGCGGAAACATTTCCGGGGTTGACTCCATGTTGAGTATCAAATCCAATGCACATAGTAAGTAAAGTAAAACAACGATTACATTACATAAGAAAAGTTTTACAGTTGTTTCAAAAGTAAAGTTTGTACAGTTGTGATACATAGTATATATAGACAAAATGAAACGGGTCTTCATGTACTCCGTCTTCTGATAAAAAAGGAATCTTTGGGTACCTGTTCTAACGCTGACCTGAGAACACAAGCGGTTTGAAAATCAGCATAAAGCTGGTGAGTTCATAAGCGGTTTTTGTTTGTGAAAATGTTTCAAGTTTCCTTTCTGTTTCTGAAATGTTATGTACACCAAGAAAATCCCGTATTTTCTTAATAGTTGGTTATTGTTTCACACTGTAAAGTATAGTAAGTTTGTACACTGAAAAACATGCCTGCTCAAGTGAAAATGTATAGTTGATTATCTGACTTGTTAAACTGTTCTGTTTACTTATCATGTGTTACCAGGAAAGTCCCATACTTTCCTTATTGTATTTTACCAATTGTAAAAGATGTAATGTTATCCAGTTTGTTACTCTTTTTGATATGTAAGTATTACCCAGGAAAGCCCCATGCTTTCCTGCATGTTGGTTTCTAATGTGAACGATGTTAAAGATGTAAAAGATGTAAACGTGATTAGGTTCCATGTTTTCCCCAGGAAAGTCCCGTACTTTCCTGAATGTTAGTTACAATACGTGAAAGATGTAAAAAGATGTAAAAGATGTATAAAGTGGTTCATTATTACTATAAGTAAATCTCTGTTATCCTAATTGCGAGTTCCATAACCATACAATAGACTGAAACCTGTGGCAATAAGTAGTCCACACACTTATGACTTTCGTCACCTTTGAACCATTTCGGTTCGGATGTAGCTAGTAGCCAGGTGTGGGGTAGTCAGCCCCGTATAGATCTATACACTCAAGTCACGCTCTCTAAATACCAGAGATTCTGGTTATGGGTGTAGTCCTCCACTCGCGTATCTCGGTGGAGTGTTCTCCGAGGACGTGTCTCCAATCATACAGGATTAACAAATTTACTAGTAATAATATGATAGTCCTCCACTCACATATATGTGTGGAGTGTTACCGAGTACAAAAACAGTGTACAGGTATTATTCAAATGTTTAATGTTATGCTTTTAACTGATAAAATATGGAAATCCATTTGTGAAATATATGAATAAAACATAACAGTTTAAAGACCTATTTCACAAATATATGTTACGTGATCTGCATGTTCAATTGGTTATCAGTTATGGTAATCAATAATAAAAGCATATGAAATATGAAACACACATTTGAAAACATGTTTTGAGTACAAGAATTCCCTTGTACTTTGCTTGTGTTCCCCCTGAAAACAGTGAAAACAATAAAAAAGGGTAGGGGTATGAACTCACCGGACTCGGAAATACGTCGGTTTTGGATACTAGACGTTGGTTCGGGGTTTGATTACTCGCGATGTCCCTATGTAAAATGAAATAATGTCCATACATATACAATTAGGGATACATTCACTAATCATATGGAACATTACACTCCAACGAGGTTAAACACCTCAAAACGAGCGTTTGGAGTGACCCGGGTGACATCTTCGGACGTGTAATGGCACTAGGGACTTGGGACTTGAGTTTAGTCCCCAAGAGTAAACATTTTAAGGAGTTTATAGCCATTGAACACACATATACATGAGTTTACGGCCGTAAACTCATGTGGGTGTGATTTTGGGTGTTTAATGGCTTAAATGGACATGGGGATTGTTGGAATGGATTTCTAAAATGCCTTGGAATGGATTGTATGAAATTTTAACACTTAAATGGGAGTTTACGGCCACACCATAAGAGTTTACGGCCGTAAACTCACCTATGGCCAAGGAAAATTGATTTGAGCTTCAAAGGACAATCACATGTGATTCTAGTTAATTTTCCAAGCCTTGTTATGAATTTAGAACATCATTTAACACACTTTTTGGAGTTTACGGCCTAGAGGCATGTTCTAAGGCCATAAAATCTATTATACCCATGAAAAGTTAGTTTTTGATGCTTAAAAACAATCACATGTGATTCTAGAAATTTATGCAAGCCATTTGAGTGTATTTGATGCATCATTTAACAAGTTTTATGAGTTTACGGCCAAGAGTATGTTCCTAGGCTGTAAACTCCTATAAATGACATTTTTGATGTGTTTAAAACCCTTAAACTATTTTTAGATGCATCTAGATTTACCACAAGGCCATTGGTTGAGTTTCAAGGCATTTGGACATGTTTTAAGGCACTAAATCCCCATTTAAGTGGAGTTTACAGCCCAAGAATGTGTCTTGGCTGTAAACTCACTTTTGTCCCCCAAAAGTCATGTTTAAAGTGTTCCAAGTCTAGATTAGCAAGCCTTAAGGTCATATCTAAGTCGCAACTATGATTTGGAAGAGTTATTTGGCTCAAAAACCCCATGAAGATGAGTTTACGGCCCAAGATTATGCCTTGGCCGTAAACTCCTTCAAATGGCTCAAAATCAATGTTTTAAATGTTATAAGTCCTTTCCATTAAGTCATTAAGCCATATCTAATGTCCAACATTGCTTAGGAGGGGTTTTAGGGCTTAAAAACCCATGTTATATGAGTTTACGGCCCAAGCTTGTTCCTTGGCCGTAAACTAATGTTCTTGGTCCCAAAACATAATTTAAACATCAATTTGAAGGCTAAAGAGGTTGAATAACAAGTTAGGGGTGTTACCTCTTTGATTGGAAGCCTTAAATCTTAGTTTTGGACCTTTGAATTTGGATGAGGAGAGAGGTTGTGAGAGTTAAATGAGAAATTGACCAAAGGCTTCAAATGGAGGCTTAAACACGTTTATATAGTGTTTAAGTTTTGGACACGGTGGAATTCTACCCGATACCGGCGTTAGACGAGGCTTTTGGTCGTACCCGATTGAGTTGCCGTAACCCGATACGGTAATTTCTAAAATTATTCTGATCACTAAAGTTGGGTGTTAAAATGATTTCTAAATGTATTAAGACACCCATTAAGTCATTTTAAATATGTACCAGTTAATAAATTAATTAAACGGAAGATCGGAAATTGAATTTGGAAACGACGATTGGTTGCGCGAATTGTACTACGAATGAGTTACAATAAATGATACGGAAATTTCGGGTTGTTACATGTGACAACAATACAAACTACACGTAAACTAGTTAATACATAATTATGAGACACCTCTTTAATTGTACCCTCCGGGGTACAGAATAAATCCTACCATTTAGTGTAACCATAGTCTCATGGAGGGAGAGCATGAGATTTGTGAATAGATCTATTCGGGACTGACAATCCTACACCTAAACTGCTAGCTACAGTTAGGCAAGCATGCCTGGGGTGACAAATATCATACCGTCTGACGCCTGAAGAACGTCGCAGAGGTCATCAGTCATATCAAGCATGGTTATACGACTCACAATAGTATAAACTAACATTTGTTTATGGGATTTCATTCTTCATTAGTTTATTTTAATTAAAAAAACTACTATACATTACAGTAGAGGATTCCAGAGGATACAATACATGGTCTTATTTTAAGTAATGAAACTACTGTACATACTGGTGGTAACCAGGGTTTTCAAACAGAACATTCTATGCATTAGTTGTGATAACCAGGGTTTTCATACAAAGAGTTTTTCATTCAAAACAATGATATACAATACAACTGGTAATAACCAGGCATACAAACTAATACATTATACACTACTACAGAACACAGTAACAAACATATATGTTAGAAAATATTTGACTTTCTTGGGAAGCATACAACATTTTTACAGATTCACTAACAGGTTTTCATTACAAAAATATTTTTATGAACTCACCAGCTTTATGCTGATACTCTTTCAAAAATCGCTTGTATTCTCAGGAAATTAGTAGGCAGGTACTCCAGTAGGCTTTTGAGAAGACGGAGCGTATAGAGTCACGTCTTTAATACTTTGTTATAATTTTGATGTATACAAACTATGTATCAAACAGATGTAAATATCTATCTTTTAATGAAATGGTCATGTTTACCTTGATACTATGATGCAATTGTTGTGATACTGTACATGACGTACTCTAACCCCGAATTCGTCATTTCGGTTTGGGAGTGTGACAGAATGACCCTTATGGTCTACATTTCTTTTGTAGTTGGTCCGTTACCAACATTGTTTATCATCAACACCACCTCCATTCACCTCCAGCAGCCACAACCGTTGATCCCTTTTTGAAAATTGAGTGACCATAACTACATTATTTATGAATATTAAGCGACCAAAAATGCCACATTTCTAAAACTTTGGAGATAAAAGTGTAAATGTTTTGGGCTTCAATGGAATAACGCGTAGACCCTATTAGTTGTTGATAATAATGGTTATGTGATCCAATCCCTTGGTTTGTGTTTTGGTGTCAAAGGGTAAAATGGAAAAAGTGATGTTTCAAACTTCTTCCATGAATTAAGGACTTTATTTAGGTATGTTCTACATCAAAAGTAATTAGCTATAGTTGTGGGGATCTTTAATACCTTTCCGTTCATATAAAGAATGTCGAAAACAGAGTTGAAACGAAGAAGTTATGGATGTTTGAAGTTGAAGTGGAAATTGGGGGTTTTGACCTACGCAGGGCATAAGAAATTTATGTAGGGCGTAGCTGCTATGCAAGGCGTAAATGCTAAAATATTGGTCGCGGGTTTAATAATATACGCATAATAATATACGCATGGGATAGGTTATGCTACGCAGGGCGTAATAGCAACAAATCAAAACCCTAATTCTTTTGTTTTGAGCCTTATTTGAGGGCTTTAACTTATAGGAACTCTCTCATTACCTGCCTCCATCACCTAAGATCATTCATTTAGAAACCCTAGCCTCTTTTTACTTGTTTTTTTAGCCTTGACATCATTTTTTCACACCCCTGGCCAAGGCGGCGGAATATGTCGGGCTGTGCGACTTAGTTCGTGGATCACAAGAAAATTAAATATACATCACAAGTTACAATAATAACAACACAACAGTTACATTTCACTTTAAGGTTTGAATACAAGGTTCATACAAATAACGATAATAAGTTCATGAAGTTGCCTTAACAAGTAGGCCGATATAACAATAACTAGTTAAATTAGGTTGCCCGAAATCCATGAACATTCCTTCTACTAAAAGTTGGTTCAATGATCTCCTGAGAATACATGTAGTTTGAAGGTCAACACAAAGGTTGGTGAGAGTTACATGTTTTCTACTAACCATGATAATTATACTTTTAAAAAGTCTGAAAATTATTTCCCTTATAGCTAAAACCATGTTTGATAAAGAGATAAATCATAAGTAAATCCATACTTGAAATGTTTGACCAAGAGAGAAATCATAAGTAATTTCATACTTAAAATGTTTGATAAAGAGATAAATCATAAGTAGATCCATACTTAAAATGTTTGATAAAGAGATAAATCATAAGTAAATCCATACTTAAAATGTTTGATAAAGAGAGAAACTTAATTTGTGGTTTCTAGATGAATTGTCCAGTTAATGCTTATATTGACTCCTATAACCGAGCTATGTGACTAGATATAACCCTTTACAACGCTTCATTGGACGTCGTGGATAAATGATAAAAGATTATTATTACCCAATTCGATTGATCAGTCGAGGTTGTAGCTAGCAGACAAAATTGCAAAAATGGTCCCTATCGTATGCAAATTTTGGGGGTTTTAGTCCAAACCATGACTTTTTTGGATTGGTGGTCCTTTTCAGCTAATTTCTTTGCATTTTTAGCCCCTCAATAAATTGAAAAGACTATTATGCCATTCTGATATATTTTTTATGCTTTTTCTATTTAATTTAAATGAAAATAAAATAATTACCTAATTTGGGGCCCACCTCTCTCTCTCTCTCCTGTGTAAACGCACCGCCGACCCAAACCTCGTTCATATGCCTCACACACACACACACACACACACACTCTCTCTCTCTCTCTCTATATATATATATATATATATATATATATATATATATATATATATATATATGGCAGAGTTTGTACCTTTAAATAATCTATTGTTGTTCTTGTTAGTATAATTGTTCAATTTTATCTTTAAATTGTTTTATGAAGAGGGATCAGGAGTCAAAACGGGGGAGAATGTGGGGATTTGGGGGCAGATTCTACTGGGGGAAGACAAAAGAAGAAGAGGACCAGATGAAGGTGGTGGTTGAACTGCAGTGATGAGTTTGGTACTCCGATTGTTAATTTGTATGTGCTCTGTAACCCTAATTAGATTCTTCTATATCCTAATCTCCATCCGGTGTAACTCCCAATTCCCGATTTTAGTTTGGTACTCTGATTGTTACATAATTAATATCATATCGATGGTCATGTATCCCTGGAACGTTGTTACCTTGATCAAATTCATGGTTCAACCTTCAAAGTATATGGGTGGTGGCTGGACTACAGTGAAGAAGGTAGTGGTTGGACTGTAGTGACGAGCAGCGACAGTATACGGTAGGAGGCTGCTCTGGTGACCTTTTGCTACTCCATTTTTGTTTCTATTCCGGTGAGTTATGAGTTGGTGATGAGAGGAGGGGTCAGGAAGGATGTCTCTGATGGTGGTAATGGGTGGATATGGTTTGCGTTAGCAGCCCAAGGGAACATGATGGTGGATGCTGGCAGCGACTTCTGGTGGTTCCCGGTGGCAGTGGGTGGTCAAGGGTGGCATTTCTTGGCTACTCTTGGTTCCCTCTTCGGTTCTTGACAGAATTCAACGAGAGGAAAAGGGGAGAAGTGTGGTGATTGTGGTTTTTGTTCCAACAATGTGAGGGAAGGGTGGTTTATGGTAGCAACGACTTAGCTTAAGAACAAACACCCATTTCAGTCTCTTTCACTCTTCCAACATACCTCCAATCTGGTTCAGAGAGAAAGAATTTCTTGCACCTCTTCAATGGGGAAGGTTGACTTTTACAAAGTCCAAGAGAGTGAGAGAGAGAGAGAGAAAGGGGGGTCATCTATAATTTTTTTAATTGTTAAAATAAATAAATAAATATTAACTTTTAAGAAAAATGAAAAATAAATACCCCAAGGGTATTATAGTTATTTTAATTTTCGGAGGAACTATTTTCACATACAAACCACTCTAAAATGACCATAAATCCAAAAAACTCGGGGTTTGGACTAAAACCCCAAAAATTTGCATACCACAGGGACATTTTTGTAATTTTGTCTAGCTATCAACCGTAAGTGTGGGTATCAATCCGTATGGAACTATACATACGTATCTCGCATCAAGGATTAAGGGTTATAGTCGGTTGGGTATACTAAGTGGTTAGACTTAGTTAATGAATAATGTCTCACTATAAAAGCCATTAACTAATGTACATGATATAGTTGTTCTATAAAAGCCGAGGAACTTAATTATATTTGTAAAATGTATTTTACTCGCTTAAATAGATAGTATGTTTCTCAAGTACATGCATAAATTCCATGATGAAAGAGTTATAACTTATACAAATATATTTACATATGCATAAATATATGCATGATATAGGTATAAATACAAGATTGATAAACATTTGTGTCACATGTTCTATGACATGCATTATCACGTGAAAATCATATAATTATGATAGGTTATATTTTTTATTCGCAACATGCTTAACCCATTATAACATATGTATGTCATGATGAACTAGTTTATGAGATAATACTTTCACAAAATATCGTTTACACTAGATATAATTTTTTTTTAATTTCTTTTCATAATCGATATATGTATTTCACAAGTATTCTCCCCCAAAAATAATAAAAATGTTATGGGTCTGTAAGCATTCACTTTAAACGTGTAAATTTGAGAACTAAGTGTGACATGAGAAAACGCAACGTGACGCTCCTTACGTTCAACATAAACCACCGGGACTATTTTTGTTACCTAATTAACCAAAAGGGTAGTTTTATATGAATTAACAAGTATAGGGTGGTTTTGTAAATTTATTAACTATATGGAATAATTTTGCCAAATCATTCAATAAGGACTGATTTCATAACTTATTTCCAAAGCAGGGGCTGAAGTGTATATTTTAAATCCAAGTTTGAGGTTTAGGACCATATTTGTTAATATTTATCCATGGAGGGGCTGATCAGTTTATTTTAAATCCATATTTTGGGGAGCGACTATCTTGTAAACTTAATACATCCCTAGGGTTTGTTTTAAACAAAATAAAAAAATGTTTGCACAGTACCATCTTCTTCCTGATTCATTTTGCATGCAAGAGAAAAAGAATACGACCCCAACTAGATCTTATGCTCTTGGCTGATCACAAACAAAAGAAACATAAGAGAGAAAGATATAATAGTGGTGATCATTACCTACTGTAGGAGAGGGTGTGTTGGTTAGGAAGAAAAGATCGGCAACAGCAAGGCAATGGTAGTGGCAGATAGAACTTCAACAGTAACAGGGGGAGGGAGGGTGGCGATGTGAGAGTGGGTTGCTCCGGTAGCTTCACTATTTCATTTTCCTCTCATGTTTCGGGCATCAAACGACGAGAGAGAGGAGGGAAAAGCAACATTAGGTGGCAGGAGGCCGTGGTTGGCATTTGGGTTTGCTCCGATTAAATAGAAAAAGAAAAGAAAAAGGGATTAAAGATGGTGGTGTCTCTCGGTGGTCACCACAACAACACCACCCTTGGTGGTGGTTTTTCTCGGCAGTGAAGGAAAATAAGAGGGCTGGAGGTGGCGGAGGAAGGAGATCCAACAGCAGCAGTAGTGGTGGGTGGCGGTGGTTTGCGTCGGCATTGGGTGGCAACCCTGGGTTTTTCTTGGTTCCGACGGTTTACGACAGGGAATGGAAAGGAAGCTGAAAAGATATGGCTCAAAAAATCGATCCCCTGATTCATTTAGTTTGTTTTGTATATATACATGATATAGTGAAGATAAAATCTAGAGCTAGCCTTTAACAGAATAGAAATTCAAATTAAGAGATAAACTATGAGCCTAACTAGATAATACTAATTCTTGAAATCTTATCCTCGAGCCTTTACACCCCCCCCCCCCCCCCCCCCCCCTTAAGTTGGAGCATGGGGATTATAAATGCCCAAATTGAGAACCAAATTATCAAAGGTTGCTTTGCCAAGAGCTTCTGTTAGAATATCAGCAAGCTGTAGTTTACTGTGAACATAGGCTAGAGCAATCAATCCGTCAACAATGGCATCCTGAACAAAGTGACAATCGACTTCAATATATTTCGTACGCTCGTGAAATACCATATTTTTCACGAGATAAATGGCAGATTCACTGTCACAATATAGAGTGACAGGTTTGGGATGTGGAATTCCTAAGTTGGTTAATAACCCTTTAAGCCACTTCACTTCAGAGGTAATGGCTGTCATTGATCGATATTCCGCTTCAACGGAGGAATGGAAGACGGTTGGCTACTTCTTTGTCTTCCAAGCAATTGGAGATCCACCTAGGTATACGATCCACCTAGATAGGGATCGTCTAGTGATTAGACAAGCCGACCAATCTGAGTCACACCATCCTGTTAGAAGCAAATTAGTAGCACTTTTCAACAAAATACCTTGGCCTGGAGTACCTTTTAAGTAACGGACCACCCGTAATGCAGCCTGATGTGCACGAAAGTACCCACTAATTTTAATATTTATAACCTAACAAACTTAACTAACTATGCACTTATAGGCAATGTACCTAGTCAGATTACAGTATAGCTTAGGTAAGTCGGGTGTCGATCACAGGGAACGGTGTCATTATTTACTATTAAATTAATCTAATTATTAACAAGTTAAAAGGGTTTTTATCTAATTTTTCAAGTTTAGATGAACTTAATTCTTTAACAATAACTTAATCAATAAATAAAATACTTCTATTAGTTCGAATCCACTTTCACTCAATGGTTATACATTGGTTATAACTATTACTGTTGGTGACCAATTAAGATGGTATTAGTAGTTTAGTTCTACGTCTACTAATTATTAATCAATTCATGTAATTCTATTTATGTTCATACAATAGTTAACACAGAATCAGTCATTAAGTAAGATTGGAGCCATGAAAGATTGATTAATCAAAACACAATTATGGTCATAATATGAGTTCTCTAACACAACTTAATTTAATTATTCAATTACTATTCTAAGATTGGTTTGACCTTATCTCCAATAACTAGTGTTCATTGTATTATTAGGTATTCAAGTTCATGCAGCATTGTGTTCGCTAACTACACAACACAAGGATTCAAAGCAATTAAATAACTAAATTAAGCATGCTAGGTAAAATCAATCAACACAAGCATATCACCAACAATTAAAGTCAATTCTAATGCATTAAAACCATGAGTTCCAGCTTCATCTAGCTAATAGAAGCAGCTAGATTTAGCTGGACATATTAATAGTTAAACAAACGACTACTATAATCCAAAACATATTAAAGTGTACCAAACTATGAATCAATTTATCTACTTCTACTTCCTTGGTGTTGAAACCAGCTTCCAAGTACTTTTCTTCTCTGATTTTCGTTTTTTGGAACCCTCCTCAGCCACCCAAAAAGCTCCTTCAATCGTAATGGTTAAGGATATATATAGTTGCTGATTTTCCTCATTCACATTGTGAATACTAAGATATTCACGTCGTGAGTTATAGATAGTCGTACCCGTCAAGGATTCCTTCACCTTTGTACATATCTTCTAGAACATAGACTCACGTCGTGAATCTTGAAATATTCACGTCGTGAATCCGCTTTTCCTTGATTTTCTTGTCCTTTAATCTTTTAACTCCCAAAGTTTCTTCATTTGACGTTTTTATCCCCTTTTCTTCAAAATGTCTTCTTTTTGGCTACAAATAACATTTAAACTCATAAGTACCATTATTCTAAACAAATTACCAGTTTATATATCAAAATGTACCAAATATTGCCTAAAAATAAGTATAAATATGGCAATATCACAGCCTCCCAATGTTCGACTCGAGGACACTGCATAAACTGGGACAAGATGTGAACTGAATAGGCAAGATCAGGTCGTGTAACAGCTAAGTAAATCATTCAACCAACCAGTCATCGGTAAGATTCCGGGTCGGACAAGTGTGCACCTGTGGCTAACCCCAATCGATGATTTTGTTAAATAAGAAATGCGGAGGGTTTAGATCCTAACAAACCTATTTCGGTTACAATGTCTAGGGTGTATTTTCGCTGACACAAAAAAAAGACCAGATGAATTGCGAGCCACCTTAATGCCGAGAAAATACTTTAAAGGTCCAAGATCTTTCATTTTGAAACAGACACACAAATATTGTTTAAACCATCGAATTGCCTTAGGTTGATTGCCAGATATGATCAAATCAACAACATATACAAGCATGTGAGTACGTATTTCACCATGAACATAAGTAAACAAGGAGTAATCCGAATAGGATTGTCGAAATCCATAGTTCTTGAGAGCCGTAGCCAACTTTGCAAACCAACATTGTGGGGCTTGCTTGAGGCCATATAAGGACTTGCGATGACGACAAACAAGATTAGGGTTGGAAGGTTTGAAACCTGGTGGTGGTTTCATATAAACCTCCTCATGGAGATCACCATGTAGAAATGCATTGTGTACATCCATTTGATGCAACTCCCAATTTTTAGAAGTCGTGTCAGCGAGGAAAACACAAACAGTGGTCATTTTGGCCACAGGAGCAAAAGTTTCGGTGTAATCGACTCCTGCTTCATGGTGATTACCGTTGACTACTAGATGATATTTGAGTCGTTCAACCTCCCCATTTTACAAGTACTTTATTTTATACACCCACTAGCTACCTAATGCCTTTTTTCCATAAGGCAACGGTTCGAGTGTCCAAGTACCATTGTCTTCTAGAGAACGAATTTCTTTGTGCATGGAAGCTTTCCAACCTTCATGTTTGATGGTGAGACAACCCCAAAATCATGGCCAGAAAAGACCGGTTTCATTTATGCTTTTAAAATAATTTCAGAGTAAATCCTTTTGATTTAAAAGAGTTGCGGAATTTGTTCCCAAAAACAAAATATGATAAAATAGATTTTTATCAAAACATTTCTGAAAGAAATATAATTTCATTTCATAATCAAAATCAGGATGTCATGTTCCGATACAGACCATAAAGCATAAACGATAACATTACAAGTCATTCAACAAATATATACATAAACAGACTTGTAAATAGAACAACTTGATGATTCATCCATCTTATGCCCTGGTACCACTTCCTGTAATACAAATAAACTGAGTGGGTCAGGCTTGGGATCCTGGTGAGCATATAGGGTTTTCAACCCACAATAAATAATTATATTTAATTCACCAACCAACAATAACCTGATTACCCATTCTCGTTATCCTCACTTTACTTCCCTAAAACAACATCTATTATAAGGGACCAAATCTAGGATTTTCATCGGGACGGACATTACTGCAAAGGGGCTTCCTTAGCAATAAATGTCTTAAAGGCAACCATGAGGGGGATAGAGTACACCGGTGAACACATCGTTCGCAACACCTACAGGTTATGAACCTGCTAGCGTTCCACAGGACTGTCTAGAAAGAGTCTGTGGTCGTTATCCATACTCTGCCGAATAACTAGATCAACAACAACAACGAGGCCTCTCATCTGTTTATCACACATCAACTATCTACCCATGTTCTACCCAACATATTAGTAGATAAAAATATATATTTTTATACAAAGTTTAAAACCTGTATAGCATGTTCAATCAATACATATTCCACATAACAGATGAGACACACACACATAACACATATTTCATAGAGAATAAACTATATCTATGAGTTAGATGAAAGTGAATATACATTCACACATATAATCAACAAAATATACACATAACACGTATTTCGTACCAAATACTTCATAATTATGTGTTAGAAGAAAGTAACTACACACTCACTTGATCAGAAGATGATCGGACAACACTATGACTTATAGAAGTAGTATTCTTCGGTAGATCTGGAAGATCTTCACAAAAACCGGCGCGGGCAGAGCATCGGCTCGGAAACTCTTTTCTTCTCGGGATCTTCGGGATTCGGGACTCGCTTCGGGTCTCGGGATGATACCAGGGCCTCGGGGGTACTTTTGTGCACGTAAATGGAGGTAAAACGGGAGTGAGAATAGAGAAAATAGCAACCCTAAACGGCTGGCCCTTCAAATCTATTTATAGGGCAAAATTTGCCCTTGCCACGTCGTGGGCTTGGTCGTCACTGCATGCGTCATCGCAAGTTGCGTCTGGGGGACTCTAGGAGGTGTCAGAAGACTTGCCACGTCGTGGTATCTGACAGTTTTGGGTTTTCGTGTGCCGAACTTCAGAAATTCATAACTTTCGCATACGAACTCCGTTTTCGGCGTTCTTCATATCGACGCGTAGGTGAGATTATGATCTACAACTCTCGTTTAGACTCTGTTGACTAATTTTGACTTTATTTTTAATATATTATAAATATATTACTTATATATTATTTTTAGTAGGTCGGGACAGGAAAACTCCGTTAGAAATTCAGATTTGGACGTTCTTTTTATGCACGCTCTCGGTTTAACAAACTCTTCAACTTTCGTTTAGATTACTAAGGCTAGATATCGTTCTATCTTAAATTCGTATTTTACGTCATTCGGCATCGTGTCGGTTTTGTCGCGAAACTTTGACAGATCATAACTTCTTCGTTATAACTCGGATTTCGACATTCTTTATATATTCGGAAACCTCGTTTCAAGTACTACAGCATTATCCAAAGATATCGGCTTTATCTACTATTTTATTTTGACGCTTATTTTTTTATTCTTAATTCATTTAAGCCATACAACTAAGCACAAAACATATAATACTCAAATAATACGTTCTTATTATTTCAAAATGGGTTACAAAGGTTAACGTAGACTAATACATTGCTATTAATGACAAGCCCAGAAACACAGGCGTTACAATTCTCTCCACCTTAGAATGATTCCGTCCCCGGAATCACACATCAACAAATAACTATGGGTAGTGACTCATCATGTCACACTTCGTTACTCAGGTGAGATTCGGCCCATTTGTGTGTTTCCATCGGACAAGCACTAATTCGACCATCTTGCGTCGCAACTTCTTAATCTTTCGGACAACGATTCCTTCAGGTTCTTCAATCAACCTCTTGTTCTCATCAATTCTTAACTCAGAAATTGGAATTATGTCGGGAACTTCTCCCGTGAACTTCCTCAAATAACACATGGAAAGTGTTATAAATTCCATTCAGTTCTTTTGGAAGTTCGAGCTTGTAAGCTTGGTTCCCAACCCTCTGAAGAACTTTAAACTATCCAATAAACCCTAGACTTAATTTTCCCCTTTTACCAAATCTTATAAGTCACTTCCACGACGAGACTTTAAGCAAAACCGAATGTCCAACTTTAAAAGTCATCAATCTTCGCTTTTTGTCAGCATAGCTCTTTTGATGATCCAGAGCGGCTAACATTCTTTCCCTAATTATTTTCAACTTTTCAGCGGTTTGATGAACCATCTTGGGTCCCATAAACTGCTTTTCTCCAGCCTCAAGCCAACAAGACGACGTACAACACTTATATCCGTACAAAGCTTAATAAGGTGCCATCTTTATGCAGATTGAAAACTATTATTGTAGGAAAATTCTACTAAAGGTAAATGTTCATCCCAATTACCTAGGAATTCCAGGGTACATGCTCTCAGCATATCTTCAACTGTTTGTATTGTTCTTTCGCTCTGACCATCAGTCTGCAGATGGTAAGTTGTACTTAAACACAACTTGGTACCCATTTCCTCTTGTAGACTTTTCCAAAACCTCGAGGTGAAACGGCTATCACGATCTGATACAATCATTAACGGAACACCGTGAAGCCTCACAATTTCGTTCACGTAAGAATTCACAAGCTTTTCCATAGACCGTTTATCATTGGCTGCTATGAAATGCGCACTCTTAGTGAATCGATCAACGACCACCCAAATCATGTCGTGACCACTTTTTGTTCTGGGCAGTTTAGTGACAAAATCCATAGCAATGTCTTCCTACTTACCATAGGCACAGGCAAAGGTTCTTAACTCCCATATGGTTTCTGATGTTGTGTCTTGACTCTAGCACAAGTCACACACTTGGCCACATACTTTGCAACATCAAGCTTCATCATCGGCCACCAGTAATAGGGTTTTAGGTCCCAATACATTTTAGTGCTACCAGGATGAATCGAGTACATGGTCTTGTGATATTTTGTCATCAGAAGATCTTTGAATCCTCCTATCTTAGCTATCCAAATCTGATCTTGGAACACCTTCAGTCCATGACTGTTTATACCGAACACCAATGTTTTGCCCAAACGTTCTTCCTTTCGATCATTCTTCTCTGAAGCTTCCTCTTGAGCTTTCTTTATACCCTCCACAATGGTCGAGACAACTTCTATTCTCAGCGCTCTTGGCCTTTTCCTTTCAATATTGACTTTCCGACTGAGAGCATCAGCTACAACATTTGCTTTACCGGGGTGGTAAAGTATCTCACAGTCGTAGTCTTTGAGTAATTCTAGCCAGCATCGTTGTCTCATATTCAATTCTTTCTGACTAAAGAGATATTGGAGACTCTTATGATCAGTGAAAAGTTTGAACTTCGTGCCATAGAGGTAATGCCTCCGTATTTTGAGAGCGAAAACTACCGCTGCCAACTCCAAATCATGAGTCGGGTAGTTCTTTTCATGCTCTTTCAGCTGTCGAGATGCATACGCAATCACCTTATCTCTTTGGGTCAAAACACAACCCAATCCAACCCCAGACGCATCGCTATAAACAGCGAAGTCTTCAACTCCATCGGGTAGAGAAAGTATTGGTGCCTCGCATAGCTTTTTCTTTAGCTTCTCGAATTCTTCTTTATGCTTATCACTCCAAGCATAAGTAGCTCCTTCGTGGGTCAAAGTTGTTAATGGACTAGCGATCGAAGAAAAGCCTTGGATAAACCTTCTGTAATATTCGGCTAATCCTAAAAATCTTTGGATCTCCATGGGACTTTTTGGTTGTTCCCACTTCATCACAACTTCAATCTTTGCTGGATCAACCATTATCTCTTCTTGGTTGACCACGTGACCCAAGAATTGGACTTCTTGAATCCAAAAATCACATTTGGAGAACTTTGCATACAGCTTCTCCTTCTTCAATACTTATAACACTTCTCACAAGTGTCTGCCATGCTCCTCTCGGCTTTTTGAGTAAATCAGAATGGCATCTATAAGCACTATCACAAATTTATCAAGGAACGGATTACAAACCCTGTTCATTAAGTCCATGAATGCTGCTGGAGCATTGGTTAGTCCAAACGACATAACCAAAAACTCGCAGTGTCCATATCGTCTTCTGAATGCAGTCTTCTCTATATCATGCTCTCTTACTTTCAGCTGGTGATATCCTGACCTAGATCAATCTTCGAGAAATAGCTCGAACCTTGAAGTTGATCGAACAGGTCATCAATCCTCGACAACGGATATCCATTCTTTATCGTTGCTTTATTCAACTTTTTGTAATCAATACACGTTCTCATACTTCCATCCTTCTTCTTTACAAATAGCATCGGAGCTCCCCAGGGTGATGAACTAGGTCTAACGAAACCTTTGTCCAATAACTCCTGAAGTTGCATCATCAACTCCTTCATCTCCGTCGGTGCTAATCGGTAAGGTGCTTTTGTTATTGGCGTCATCCCTGGTAACAAGTCTATTCTAAACTCCACTTGTCTATCAGGCGGTAATCCGGGAAGATCTTCGGGAAATACTTCCGGATAATCACACACGACAGGAATGCTTTGCATTGGATTTTTCTCCTTCTTAGCATCTATCACAAATGCTAGATACGACATACATCCTTTGGCCAAACACTTTCTGGCTTTCATCAATGAAATGATTCCAGAATTTACTCTGCATTTATCTCCATACACCATAAATGACTCTTTCCCATGTGGGTTTACTTTGACTATATTCTTCTTGCACAATATTTCAGCATCATTGGTGCTAAGCCAAATCCATTCCAAGCACAATGTCGAAACCGTTAAGTTCGATAGGCAATAATTTCTCGTGAAACTTATTCCCATTCAAATCAATTAAGATGTTTTTCATACGATGGCTAATAGGTACAAACTTGCCACTAGCAACTTCGACTAATAAAGCATTATCTAGTCTATCGACAGGCAAAACTAGTTTTCTACCAAATTCATGCGAAATAAAGGAGTAGTTGGCTCCATAATCAAATAAAATTTGGGCAGGCAATTTGTTAACGAGAAAGGTACCTGAAGCGACATCAGCTTTATCTTTAGCAGCTTCCAGTGTCATCTGGAAGGTTCTCGCCTTCGACTTTGGTGGAATATTGGGTCTAGTTGCCTCCTTCTTCTTCGGGCAATCCCTTGAGATGTGCCCCTCCTCACCACACCCATAGCTGATTTTCTTGGTAAGGGTGAATTCGTTGGCATTGTGGCTTTCCACATTTAAAACATGTGGCCACTACCTTACATTTTCCATGATGCTTCTTCTTACATTTGTCGCACCATTTCGCTTCGCCTCCTCCACCTCTTGAACTAGACTTCGAGAACTTTTTTTTTCTTGTTGGACCCTAAAGGTCCATCGAATTTCCTCTTTTCACCAACCTCTGACCTCTCCAGACCTTTCTCCCTGATCTGGGTCTCAACATTCTTAACAGCTCAGATGGTAGCCTTCAAGTTTGTCGCTTGCCTAACCATTGGACCATAGTCCGCTGGTAAACCGCGAGCAAATTTGTTGACCTTTGCTAGTTCAGTTGGAACTAGGTATGGAACAAGTTTCATCTTCTCCATGAAACTTGCAGCGTATTCAGTAATGCTCATCTTTCCCTTCTTCAAATTCTGAAACTCGTTATTGATTTCCAAAAGGTCCTGCTCTGAGCAGTATTGTAATTTCAACTGTTCCACAAAGTCTTCCCAAGACATCTTGCTAGCTTCTCCCTTGGGCATCGAGTCAGCTAGTTACTTCCACCAGCTTAGTACCCCAGATTTTAACAGAGGGATTGCAGGAGCGGTCTTCTGTCGGTTGCTGCACTTGCTACTTTCAAACATAGTCTCCGATTCGGGGATCCAATTAATCACTTCCACTGGCATCGGGCTTCCGCATAGATATGGTGGTTTGGATGTCATGAAATCCTTGTACTTACACCCACACCCATCATTTCCTCCATACTGGTTGTTGTGTCTAACCATCGGTGGGTCGTCTTGAACAATGATCCCATTAAAGTTTTCTTCTTCAGACTGACCTCCATTTACTTCGGGCTCTTCGACGTGAATTGATAGTTCTTCGCGATTCTGCCTAAGCAGACGTCTAGTTTCCTCCATCTGATGATCAAACATCATCTGAATCATCAATTGCACTCCGGCCATTGTTATTGGTTTAGGTGCTGCTGCTACAATAGCTACTTGCTCTATTAATGGTATTTGATTCCTGTTTTCATCCAGGTTTCCAACTCCACTCCTTGTTCTCACTATTTTTGATCTATACACCAAATAAGGTGAAATTAGATCCTCATTCATGATAGATATTAAAATCATCTTTATTTCTCTGAAACGTTTACATGCTAGTTCTAATGCCGTAGACATACGCTTAGAATCCTAAACACATAAGGTCTCCAGATCCAGTTGGCAACAAACCATATATCCGAAAAAATAAATATCATATATGGCAACATATAACATTTAGCACATAAAAGCATTTTAGGCAACTCTCCTAAAATAAACTAGTGCTCGTGTCTAAAATATGATAGACACACATCTAACAACCTTCACTTAGCATTCTAAGTTTAAGTCGAGAAATCCTACAAATTCCTAATTCGCTTAAACTAATGCTCTGATACCAACTGTCACATCCCCAAAATCTCGGTCAGAAAAGACCGGTTTCATTTAAGCTTTTAAAATAATTTCAGAGTAAATCCTTTTGATTTAAAAGATTTGCGGAATTTGTTCCCAAAAACAAAACATGATAAAATAGATTTTTATCAAAACATTTCTGAAAGAAATATAATTTCATTTCATAATCAAAATCAGGATGTCATGTTCCGATACAGACCATAAAGCATAAACGATAACATTACAAGTCATTTAACAAATATATACATATACAGACTTGTAAATAGAACAACTTGATGATTCATCCATCTTATGCCTTGGCGCCACTTCCTGTAATACAAATAAACTGAGTGGGTCAGGCTTGGGATCCTGGTGAGCATATAGGGTTTTCAACCCACAATAAATAATTATATTTAATTCACCAACCAACAATAACCCGATTACCCATTCCCGTTATCCTCACTTTACTTCCCTAAAACAACATCTATTACAAGGGACCAAATCTAGGATTTTCATCAGGACGGACATTACTGCAAAGGGGCTTCCTTAGCAATAAATGTCCTAAAGGCAACCATGAGGGGAATAGAGTACACCGGTGAACACATCGTTCGCAACACCTAACGGTTATGAACCTGCTAGCGTTCCACAGGACTGTCTAGAAAGAGTCTGTGGTCGTTATCCATACTCCGTTGAATAACTAGATCAACAACAACAACAACAACAACAACGAGGCCTCTCATCTGTTTATCACACATCAACTATCTACCCATGTTGTACCCAACATATTAGTAGATAAAAATATATATTTTTATACAAAGTTTAAAACCTGTATAGCATGTTCAATCAATACATATTCCACATAACAGATGAGGCACACACACAACACATATTTCATAGAGAATAAATCATATCTATGAGTTAGATGAAAGTGAATATACATTCACACATATAATCAACAAAATATACACATAACACGTATTTCGTACCAAATACTTCATAATTATGTGTTAGAAGAAAGTAACTACACACTCACTTGATCAGAAGATGATCGAACAACACTATGACTTGTAGAAGTAGTATTCTTTGGTAGATATGGAAGATCTTCACAAAAATCGGGCTCCTCGCGGGTAGAGCTTCGGCTCGGAAACTCTTTTCTTCTCGGGATCTTCGGGCTTCGGGACTCGCTTCGGGTCTCGGGATTATACCGGGGCTTCGGGGGTACTTCTTTGCATGTAAATCGAGGTAAAACGGGAGAGAGAAGAGAGAAAATAGCAACCTTAAACGGCTGGCCCTTCAAATCTATTTATAGGGAAAAAATTTCCCTTGCCACGTGGTGGGCTTGGTCGTCACTGCATGCGTCATCGCAAGTTGCGTCTGCGGGACTCTAGGAGGTATCAGAAGACTTGCCACATCGTGGTATCTGACAGTTTTGGGGTTTCGTGCGCCGAACTTCAGAAATTCATAACTTTCGCATACAAACTTTGTTTTCGACGTTCTTCATATCGACGTGTAGGTGAGATTATGATCTACAACTCTCGTTTAGACTCTGTTGGCTAATTTTAACTTTATTTTTAATATATTATAAATATATTAGTTATATATTATTTTTAGTAGGCCGGGACAGGAAAACTCTGTTATTAATTCAGATTTGGGTGTTCTTTTTATGCACGCTCTCGGTTTAACAAACTCTTCAACTTTCGTTTAGATTACTAAGGCTAGATATCGTTCTATCTGAAATTCGTATTTTACGTCATTCGGCGTCGTGCCGGTTCTGTCGCGTAACTTCGACAGATCGTAACTTCTTCGTTATAACTCGGACTTCGGCATTTTTTATATATTCGGAAACCTCGTTTCAACTACTACAACATTATCCAAAGACATCGGCTTTATCTACTATTTTATTTTGATGCTTATTTTTTATTCTTAATTCATTTAAGCCACACAAGTAAGCACAAAAAATATAATACTCAAATAATACATTCTTATTATTTCAAAATGGGTTACAAAGGTTAAAGTAGACTAATACATTGCTATTAATGACAAACCCATAAACACAGGCTTTACAGATGACTTCCTTGAAGGATCTTGGTTCTATTCCCGCGGTGACGGCTGCAATAAAGTTTATATAGTGTGTAATAGGATAAGGCTTACCGGAAGAATATGGAAGAGGTGTAGCGAGGGACGGATGTTGGATAGAAGTAGTATGAGTGAAAAATCTTTTAGTAAAACTGAAGTGAATTTCTCTCTCTGGTCGCGTCCCATTTGTCATGCAGAATCAGGCTGCGGATCTGGTGCAAGATCTAGATGAGCCAATGAGTTAGGAGTTTGTTGTTCATGGCCTTGTTGTACATGGGCTGGCTGTTCATCATCAATGAGGATGTCGTGGTAGGATGGGCTTCTTTCGGCCATAGTAGCATCTTCATTGTTTTCTATATGTTGCATATCTACGTATGGAAAGATGTCTTCAAAGAACATAACATTACGAGAAACAAAAAATTCCTGAGTATCCAAATCAAATAATTTCCATCCTTTCTTTCCAAATGGGTATCCCACAAAGATACACTTCCTACATCGACTACTAAATTTTCCCCTCTTGGCTTGCTGGTTATATACGAAACAGAGACACCCAAATGTTTTGAGAGTGTCATAAGAGGTCAAAGTGGCATATAAAACCTCATAAGGAGTTTGTAAATGTAATATGGTAGATGGGGTTTGGTTGATCAAGTGGGCAGCACAAAGAACCGCTTCCCCCCAAAAATAAGTGGGTAACTTAGCTTGAAACAATAATGCTCTTGCCACATTTAAAAGGTGCCTATGTTTTCTTTCCACTCGGCCATTTTGTTGAGGGGTACCAACACAGGATGTTTGAAAAATAATGCCAACATTGGAAAAATAGTTAAGTAAACAATTAAATTTTGTTCCATTATCGCTTTGGATAATTTTAATTTTTTGAGAAATATGTCTTTCAATCATTGAAACAAAAGACCTGAACATTGAAAAAACTTATGTTTTATCACTTAGCAAATAAACCCAAACCGCATGTGAAAAATCATCCACGAATGTTAAAAAATAATGAGCACCACAAGAAGAAGAAGTTTTGTAAGGACCCCACAAATCACAGTGTACCTTTTCAAATATCCTAATTGTTTTATTCTCACTCAACAGAAAGCTATCTCTGGTTTGCTTAACTTGAAAACACACTTCGCAAGCATTATTTAAACTACCCTTACTGTTACTACTACTAACCGGGGAAAGTATCTTTATCACCTTCTCAGAGGGATGTCCCATTCTCTTATGCCAAAATTCCATGGTTGATACTGCCTCATTAACTAACACATGAAGTATAGAATCACCCTTCTTGAAGTAGTAGAGTTTGTCCCGTCTAACACCCATTCCAATCAGCTTCCTCAAACGGTCCTGTATTGCACACATATGTGAGTTAAAAGCAGCGATGCACTTCATGTCATCATTTAATTGTGAGATAGATGTTAAGTTGCAATTTCATTTTGGAACTAAAACAACATTTTTAAGAATTATTTTTTCGGACAACCAAACTCTTCCTGAATGAGTTCCAATCACCCTTTTTCCATATGGAAAACCCACAAGACGTCCTGGGATTCTTAAGATATCCCTTAGCCATGAAGCATCACCTGTGACATGGTGCGTTGCACCTGAATCAATTATCCATAATCGTTTACAGAACTCACCATTGAGACATTGATCTGGTATTTTTGCATTACCCATTAAGGTTGTCAAGGTTTTCCATTATTCTGCAGTGAACAAAATCGGAGAAGAAGGTTCCTTGCTACTGTTAACAGAAGCACCAACATGGTTACAGCTGGTGGCATGAACTTGAGTCCCCCTGCCTCTACCGGTTTTCCTTCCTCCACGATTACTAGAGTTGGATTTGCTCCTATCTTCCCACCATTCCGGATACCCCACGAGTTCGAAACAACTTGTGGCTTCATGCCCTTTTTTTTTTTTTGCAATGTGTACATGTTAGATGTGATTTATCAATTCGTTCACGACTTCGTCCCTTTGCCTCGCTAGCACGAACTGAAAATCCCAACACTTCAGGGGGTTTTTCTTCTATCACTCTTAGCTATTCGAAATCTTTCATCTTGAACAACCAATTGGAAAGATTTATCCAGCGAAGGAAGCGGGTCTTGGGAAAGGATACTTATACAAAGTGCAGCAAGGTAATCAGAATTCAAGTCCATAAGAAACTTATGTAGCATGTCGTTATCCCTCCTTGTAGCATGGAGAGTTCCTGCTGTACATTTCTCACAACATGTACAACTTATGATAGGTTTGTGGTTGTGAAGTTCTTCCCACAAACCCGTCAATTTCCCAAAATATTCTGCCACAATCATGTTCTTGTCCTGTTCGCATTTGGCTATAGTTGTCTTCAATTGTTGAATTCTAGGCCCATTTACAACAGCATACCAAGATTTCAACGTGTCCCACAATCGTTTTGCGTCTCGATATTTTGCAATGTTGTTCTTCACCTCTGGATCTATAGTATTCATCCTCTAGGACACCAACATCGCATTGATGGTGTCCCAATCTGCCTTTGTGCATGGGGGTTCCGGACTTGTGATCGTTCCATCCAAAAATCTATACTTTCGACGTGCCTCTAATGCAGTACGAATGTCTCCAACCCAATCGTCATAATCGTCACCACACAATTTAGTTGGCGTAATAAAATCTCATGGCCAATCTTGAGGTCCAAGATAAAAAGGTGAGTTGGCTTCAATCTTTGTCGGTGGCGGTGTTGCTCCACTTGCTTCCATCGTCATGTTTTAGGGTTTTAGGGTTTTTACACTCGCTCTGATACCATGAAAAGATATGGCTCAAAAAATTGATCCCCTGATTCATTTAGTTTGTTTTGTATATATACATGATACAATGAAGGTAAACTCTAGAGCTAGCCTCTAACAGAATACAAATTCAAACTAAGAGATAAACTATGAGCCTAACTAGATAATACTAATTCTTGAAATCTTATCCTCGAGCCTTTACAGAAGCAACAAACTGGTTAGGCTCGAGGGTGTTTTGCAGGTTACTCAATTGGAAGGACTAAAAGAAGGAGTGTTGGTTATGTGGTGTTCTTAATCCCATAGAAAGAAGAGGAGAGTAAGGGGGAGATTGTAACAACTAACAACCCAAAAACCAATATAAAATTTTTCAGTTTTTCGAAAATAAACAATTGCCACAGATATAAAATTTATTCCAAAACCATCACGATGTATAACTGTTATATCATCATAGTAAAATATCAAAAATGTGGAAACAACAGGAGAGAATGTTATGCCATCATGTCGGCCCCTTCCCCTTAGTATCGAAAGCACCTAAAACCATAAACACAAACTATAAGCAAACGTTTAGTGAGTTTTCTCAAAACACCACATACCAAAAAATAATTAATGTTATGGGCCAAATCATAGTCTTACAATTATTGTTGGTAGCCAAATCCCAGTCTTATATATAGGTGCCAATGGCTAGATCCTGATCTTTCATACAATTGTCAAGGGGCAGATCCTAGTCTTCCATACAATTTCCAGAGGTCAGATCTTGGTCTTCCATACAATACAGGGGCCACATTCTGCTCTTTCATATACATATCACATAAATAATCTTCATATTGAAATGCAAAGGATGGGCCAGCTTTGGTGCCTTCGACCCATTGATACCGTGAGAAACTCACCTTAATCTGTAACACTCAGTTTCAGATTGCTTCATTAGCCGGAGTTGTGGACCAATCATCAGTTATCATGAAGTTTAGGGCCTTGGAAAAGAAAGGATTTTGCCCTTTTCGGATGTGGGTGGTATGGTTTAAGTGATCCAAGTATTTGATGGTGTTTTCAGAGCTCAAGGGTATAACTATATTTTGGGAAGTTCGGGTCTTCATGAATTTCGGTTTATTGTTCAGGAGGTTTTAAGGTGAGGGTGAGCTGTTAGAAGTGTAGGACATCATGTCACCTTTCCGTAGATATAAAGTTCATCGGAAACGGACCTAGAACGAAGAAGTGCAAAAATTTAGGGTTTCATCCAGATAGGCCTACTCATCGAGTCAGGGCATCCAACTCGGCGAGTAGGTTCTCCTTCCCGCATCCAATATTAACCTCTACTCGACGAGGTTGGGCTTCCAACTCGCCGAGTCCCATAATCAAAAGTGAAAAAATTTATAATTAAATTACGTACCAGGAATCGGGTGTTACAACTCTCCCCCACTTATTTCAGACTTCATCCTCGAAGTCTGTTGCTGCATCCGGAAAAAACTCAGGGTAGTGTTCTCTCATCTCGTCCTCTAGCTCCCATATCTATTCTGAGCCCTTACGGTGTTGCCATTGCACCTTCACCAACTCGATCCTCTTGTTCCTCAGATTCTTTGACTTCCTGTCGAGGATAGCCACTGGTCACTCAAGTAGTTCAGGTTGTCATCCACCTAAATGTCCTCTAGTGGTATTACCGTTGAGTCGTCTACTAGAAACTTCCGTAGCTAAGAGATATGAACAGTGAAGTGAATCTGGCTAAGTTCGACTGGCAGATCCAACCTATATGCCACCTTGCCCACCCGGGCTGCAACTCTGAAGGGTCCAATGTACATGGGGCCCAACTTTCCCCGCTTCCTGAATCGGATAACACCTTTACAAGATGACACCTTCAGGAGGACCATATCTCCGACCTGGAATTCTAGGTCCAAACAACGCTTGTTGGCATAACTTTCGTGTTGATTCTGAGCAATCAGAAGCCTGCTCCGGACCTGTTGAATCCTCTCTGTCATCTTAAGTATGTAGCACCTGGTTCCTGGTACGTGAGTTATGATTGAGTATTTTGTATTTTTGGCCGTGGACTCAGCGAGTTGGAGGCCCGACTCGCCGAGTAGAGACGAGACTTGGGGCGCGGTTAAGATGGCGACTGGACGAGTCCATATTATGGACTCGGCGAGTCCGCACTGTCTGATGAAATCCTAATTTCCAAGGGTTTGCACCCTATTTAAACGACCATTTGCACCCCAACTCCGCCCCATTCACCCTCAGAAGCTCTCCATACGTTCTAGCTCTTGTTCTTGTGAGTTTGAGGCATTTTAGTGTGTGTTCTTAAAGATTTTGAGAAGGAAGTGGAGTAGATCAAGAGGAAGGAAAGGAAGCTAAGCATCTTAGTGTTCTCTCAGTGATTTCTTTGAGGTAAAACTCGTTTTCCCCTGTCTCTATGCTTGTTACTCTATTAAAGTCTTTCTTGAGCCCTTCCCCAAGCTTGTATGTGCATTATAATTCGTAATAAGTTGATTGGCCTCTAGATCTAGGCATGGTTGAGCTCCAGGAGCTCAGATCTACTACCTTTATGGATCCATGTTGCATGAAGACCTTAGATCTACTCTTTTGGTGCATTTTGAACCCTAAAACCCTCATGGATGAATATTTACACATAAAGTTGGAAACTTTACGTGTTATTCATGCTCTAGGAACCCAGATCTATGAATGGCATGGACTGGATTCGAGCAAAATCGCGTATATGGCTCTTGCATGAAGCAGACTCGGCGAGTCGCTTATCTGACTCGGCGAGTCTAGTCGCGAGTCTTCGAGTTGTACCCTTTTTCGTTGTGCCGATTTGTGTAGTGAGTCCAGGGTGGACTCGGTGAGTTGGAAGCCAAAACTCACCCATAAGGGAACTCGGCGAGTCGATTCCCAGACTCGGCGAGTTCAAGGCAGTCTCCTTAAA